>NW_007734174.1:34818-48561 GCF_000696425.1 Galeopterus variegatus | reverse complement strand
GGTGGCGCTCCCGCCAAGGGTTCGGATCCCACATACAGACCAGCCGCTCACTGGCTGAGTGAGGTGCGGGCGCAACACCAAGGGTTGCGATCCCGTTGCCGGTCCCGGTCCGGTACGGGCGCGACACTGAGGGTTGCGATCTGTTGCCGGTCACGAAAAAAGACAAAAAGGAAAAAAAAACCAATTATTTACTATATAATACTGCGTGAAAGGGAGATTGGATACAACATACTGGATAACACAGAAAAGAGAGCAATTTAGAGGAGAGAGGAATTTCTTCATGGAGAAAATAAAATTCTAAGAGAATAACACATTGAATAGTAGGATATTTGGTGGATATTTGGTGTAGCTTTGGGCCTAGCAGTGTGGCCTATGGTTGTTTTCAGCATTAAGTCAAAACAGTGGTTCTCAAATTTGAGAGTTCATCAGAATCTCCTGGAGGGCTTGTTAGGGCACAGACTGATGGGCCCCACTCCAGAGATTCTGATTCAGTAGGTCTAGAGTTGTAGAGTAGGCATCCAGAAAATTTGCCTGTCTACCAAGCTCCCGGGTAATGCTGATGCTGGGGGACAGGGCACAACACTTTGAGAACCACTGAGTTAATACAAGTGAGGGGCTTGAACAACTCTTGGCACATGGCAAACACTTAATAAGTGTGAGCTATTATTTATGAGCTTTTGAGCTGGGTTTGAAAGGATGAGTAGGAGTTTGCTAGGTGAAGGAAGACACTCCAAGAAGAGGACACTCTAGGCAAAAAGAACAGCACAATGTTCTGGGGATAAATTAGAGATTTTGTGTAGCCAGCATATAGGATGCCTTGGGTATTAAGGAATGCCAAGATGAGGCTGTGCAAGAATATTAGAGGACAGTTTGTGAATGCCTGTGGGAGAGACTTTAAATGATGACTTGATAGCCACTAGTATTACAGTTCTCTCTTGGGTCTTCTCTGTCTTATGAGACTTTACCTATTGGAGGCAGGCGTAGGCAACAGCACACGCCAGGCACAGAGTAATACTTAGTAAATGCTGTGGGTTGAATGCAGATAAACAGAAAAGGTACTGTTTGTGTAGATTAAAAATGGCAGCAGCTGACCAGTTAGCAACTTCCTGACTTGGAAAACACAGGCAGCCTTTAGCTGCTTAGGCTAAATGCAAGATCTCAAGGCAGCAGAATAGCTGAAATTGTCTCCTTTCATTATTTTATCCCAATAGAACAGGGAAAATCCACAAAGCAATTTTATCTGCTGAAAAACAATTACAGCCAGGCGGGGGAAGAATACCACAAAAGCCTTGGAAATTTCCTGAGAGCCAGGGATATGAAATCGAGACAGATTCAATCACTCTTGTGGCTGCCGATTCTTAAACGGAGAGCTTAATCTCATTTTTATTTTCCGTAAAGAATAATTTGAGAGACTTTAGGGAAGTGAGAGTCAAGGCCTCTTGGAGTTCCAGAGAGACCTCACCATTCTAAAACAATGAAGAAATGGGAAAGGAAGGTTACAAAAGTTGTGCATTTTAAATGTTTACATCCTATAAATCCCCCCTTTAACATAAAATGTAAAGTGTAAAATAATTGCATTGTCGCAAGATGACAAAAGAATTTTTGTAAAGAAAACCGTTTTTTGTTTTTTTTTTTTAAGATAAGCTATGTTGTCAGGCTGTGTGATGAAATTTACTTCATCTCTTCCATGTCTCTGAGACCGTGTGTCCGGCCTCAGTGAGAGGAATGCCAATAGTCTACATGGAGGCCCGTCCCACTCATCAGCCTCGGACCTCAGTTCCTCTCTAGCCCTACTACGGTGGGCCTTGACAAGCCTTGACAAAATGAATCACAAGACGGTGTGGAGTCCCAGAGGCAAAAGAAAATAATTGTGTCTGTGTGGAGGCACATGTATGCATTTATTATTGTCCAGGAAAGGTTTCCCAGAAAAAGTGACACTTGAATTGAAATTTGAAAGAAAAGTAGGCAGCAAAAATAATTTAACTTGCCTTCAGTATTGGTTAGAGGAGGGCATCTTAAGGGACTGATCTGTGCGGGCCAGGCAAGGGACTGGCTCCCTGACTGTGTCTGTCCTGTGCAAAAAGGTAGTGAGTGGCTCAGGGAAGATCCAAAAGAAGGAAGCAGTCAAAAAGAGCAAAAAGGCCAGGGGTAGATTCTTGGCTCTGCCTTCACTGGACAAGTCACCTAATCTCACTATGCCTCAGTTTCTTCATCTGTGAAATGGGAAGATAATAGTACCTTCCTTATAGAGTTCTTGTGAACATTGAATAGGTTAGGGCTTAAATGTCACCCACTCAATAGGCAGTGATCAGATGCCTACCAGCTGGGTGGCTTCGGGAGACTCACTTAACCTGTCTGGGTCTCAGTTTTCTCAGAAAAAGAGAGGTTAGGATAATTTTATCTCTAAGACTTGTGACTTTGCTGTGAGTGTTCTGTTGTGACAGATAAAGGGACGGAGAGATGCAAAAGACTAACTTTTGTCTCCTCCGTTCACTAATTTTGGCCATGAGTTCCTGTGCTACTTCTTCATTTGAACCATACCCTGAGGACGTTCTATTTGCTTGGGAAGCTTGATTTGTTCATGACAGTTTGCACATAGCAAGTGTGTATTTGTCAAACATTATTTTTAGAAGTACACCAATACTGGGGCCGGCCCCGTGGTGCACTCGGGAGAGTGCGGCGCTGGGAGCGCAGCGACGCTCCCGCCGCGGGTTCGGATCCTATATAGGACTGGCTGAGTGTGGTGCGGGCGACACCACCCCAACAGTTGCGATCCCCTTACCGGTCACGAAAAAGACAAAAAAAAAAAAAGAAGTACACCAATACGGGGGCCGGCCCCGTGGTGCACTCGGGAGAGTGCGGCGCTGGGAGCGCAGCGACGCTCCCGCCGCGGGTTCGGATCCTATATAGGACTGGCTGAGTGTGGTGCGGGCGACACCACACCAACAGTTGCGATCCCCTTACCGGTCACGAAAAAGACAAAAAAAAAAAAAGAAGTACACCAATACTGAGGTTTAACTCCTAGAACTAGATAATTCCTGTCCAAAAGCCTTCTGTAAGTTGGCTCATGGAAATTGCAGCAGAAGTACCAGCCTTTATGATCGAGTGGGTAGAGACTCCTTTCACCTTCCAACAAGACAGGTGGTGGAGTGAGCGGCACGACCTTCAGTCTCATTGAGACAGATGCGGTTCCATACCCAGCTCTGCCACTTAATGGCTGTTTGGCCTTCGCCAAGTTATTTAACTTTTCTAAACCTCACTTTCCTTACGTACAAAGTGGGGGTATTAATAATACCTACCTCAATAGGTTGTTGTAAAGGTCAGATTTAAAAAAAAAATACAGATAAAGTGCTTAGCATGATATTCTGGGTAAGTGCTCAACAAAAGTGAGCTTATTATAGAAAATATTAAAAACATGTAAAATGTTAAACCGACATCAACTCTGTGATATAGATATACGAGGACTATATCAATATGCAAGTCTCCCTCACTTCTCTCTTTGTTGACCATTGCACTATTGTAGTTTATTTTATATTCAGAGTAGGTCAGTTAAGGCAAAGGATAATGAAATAACAACGCCTTGTATTATACCCTAGCAACTTGCGAAGTGATTTCATATGCATGAAATCCCATATTTGACCACCCAAATGTCTTCGAACAAGAAACCCAAGTCTAGTCCGTAGGTCGGTGAGTGGCAGAGCAGGGAATAGAATGCAGTTTCCCTGACCCTCTGTTCCTTGTAGAAGGCCACATCCTTCCTCCTAGAGTGTACGAAGCTCACTCACGTGAGTGAGTGAGTCAAGCTCTTCGTTCCTAGCCACTCTGGTGACAGAAGCTGGGCTGGTGTTATTACTGTCATTCGTTAGGTGAGGAAATTGACACGCCAAGAAGTTAAGTGACTTTCCCAATGTCGCATGGCTGGGGAAGGGCAGAGATGAGATCAGAACCTGCTCATTGCCTAGAGACACACAAAGAAGCAAATCAAAATGTAATACTTGTTAGAATCCTTTCAAAATGAATCACAAGATGGTGTGGAGTCCGAGAGGCAAAAGAAAATAATTGTGTCTGTGTGGAGGCACATGTATGTGTGCTGTATACTATGCATTTATTATTGTCCAGGAAAGGTTTCCCAGAAAAAGTGACACTTGAATTGAAATTTGAAGGAAAAGTAGACAGCAAAGCAGGCACTCGAAGAAAAATTAGGCAACGGGGAACCCATGTGCTAAAGAACAGATGCTCAAAATAATGTTGCCAGTATGGCAGGAGATTCTGCATGCCTTGAGTTCAGTGTCTTACATCACAAAGATTCTTTCATGTAGTCTTTTAAGAGTTCTTTATTGAGCATCTACTATGCGAGGGGCTCTCTGCTAGCTTGAGGTCCCTTTAACCTGCTCTACAGGGACCCACAGGGGGTTGGGAAATGGGCAAATGGAATTCAGGAGCAACCTGGAGGCAGTGTGTGAGCACGAGTGGAAGGCACTGGAGGAGATGAAGTCACACCCACAGGAAGAGAGTGGTGACAGGAGAGGACGGTGAGGATGAGCCCGGAGTCCAGCGTCTAGACGACAGACAGAAGACGCAAGGTCAGCGAAGTCAAAGACTGTGGAGGACAATCAGGCGAGAGAGAGAATGAAATGAGGGGGAGGCCAACACTGCAACGTGCCACGGTGGAGCAAAAGAGGACGAGAACCAAAAGCCAAGCGGGAAAGGACGGCTGGGAGGTCACCTACAGTTTTAATGAGATGTCGGGGAAAGAAGCCAGGCAGCTGTGGGTTGAGGAGTCCTGAGAGGTCAAGAAGGGACGCCTCTGAGATCGGGTGACTTCAGGGAGCTTGGCCAGGAAGAAAAGGGAGGACCTGGGGGTGGCCAGGGGCTCACGGGAGGGCTGAGTGTACGACTGAGGGGGGATATTTAGTTTTAAAAGCGTGAGAGACTTGGGCTTGTTTTTAACCTAGAGGAAGGAGCCAGCGAAGAGGAAGACGCAGGCCCCAAAGACAAGAGAGGAGATTGCAACAGAACGAGGACCCGAGGAGATGTGACCAAGGACCCTGGTGGACAGAAGGAGGATGCTCATTCCCAGATAGGAGTAGCTCTCTTGTTTTGTTGCAAACAACAACCGTAAAAAATTAGCCATTGGTTTGCTGAGTGAAGCAACCACTTAAACAATATAAGGGAAGTTAATTGGCTCATTAGCTGCAAAGTCTAAAGATGGATCTAGTTTCCAGAGCAGCTGGACCACGGGCTTTAGGACTTGATCTTGGTCCATTTCTCAGCTCTTCGTGTCTGTTTGGCTTGGAGGCATCCTCTCCCCATCTGAATAAAATTCCCAAACTACCTTGTATTGGCCAGACTTGGTCCGGTGCCCTCGCTCACCAATGATCCTAGCCAGAGGCAGAGGAGAGCTTGTTGCTTGGGCTGGGTCACACGCCTACCTCCTGAGCTAGGGGTGACGTGCCACTCCTCAGCCAGGTGAACTGGGAGTCAGGGAGCATTAAGGAAAACCGGGGTGCAGGTAGCAGAAAAGTGGGGAAGAATGCTGGGTGAGGAAAAACAAACAAATGGTGTTCACTCCCACTTGTGACAGGAGAGGAGAGAATTTCAGAGCAGGGGCACTGAGGAGATCCGGGCTGGTGGCCCCTGTTTTGGGGGGGCAGGGGACTGGTGTGGCAATGCAGAGCAGGCTGTGCAGCAGCTCCCCACCCCGCTCCCCTTTCTCTCCTTGCCTCAGAGGTGAGGAGGAGGGAAAGTTAACACGGTGAATCAAAACCAAAGGAAAGGGATGCCTACTGTGAGATGGAAACAGGCCCCGTGCAGGAGGGAGAATCCTGCAGGTGTGATATGAAAGAGCAGCAAAGAAAACTGAAGCCATGCCAGTCTGGGAAAACAGCTTTTCACGTTCATTACCTATGAAAAGAAAGGCCCAGTAAAGATTCCAGAAGAACAAGCTAAGCATGTGGAAAGTGCTGAGAAAAGCTGGTTTATTCTCAGTGTGTCTCCCTATTTTTATAACTCACCTCAACTCTTCTTCAGACAGGAAAGGTGGGTCCCCGTGGTGCTGCATGGAGAGAGACACCGTCGGTGTAAATACTCATGGAGAGTCTCCGTTGGGGTGCTGGTGAGCGCCTGGCTTTCTGAACAAGGATGATTAATGTGCATGTGGACATGCAGGGTGCCCTTATCTTCAGAACACATTTCAGAAATGAAAAAGCAAACAAAGCTGATTACAAGGAAAATGGATTTGCTGTAACCAAGGAACAGACCGAGGAAAAGAAGTAAAGGCTATAAACTCAGCTCTTCAGAATCTGAATGCCCCAGAGCTTAGCAGTAGAGATTACTCATCTTTGGGTCTGCAAACTAGGACACCTCCATGGTCCCACAACAAAGGGCAGAGAAGGTAGGAGTGGTAGCTGATGTTCTGTAGATCTGCTCTGACCCTTACAGAACACTCGGACAAAAAGGCAGACACCTCCAGGCCAAATTTGGGATGACACCCTCTGACCTCGCTCACCCCAGAATTTTGCCCCTTGAATTTGAACATTGAACTATGCATGGTATGGATGTTTCCAGAAAACCATCTCCTCAAGTTGGCCTGTCTATCTCCTTTCAGCCCTTGTGGGCCAGTTTAAATCTTATCTCCTCCATGAACACTTCTCTGGGATTCAAGGACTGCCTCACCCTCCTCTGAACTCCAGTGGCATGTCATTCAGTCCACACCTAAATCGGGTCCTGCTTCATGTGTGCACTCATCTCATCTCTCCAGTAGGACCACAGAGTCCTAGAGGGCAGGTCCTTGATTGGTTCGCTTTGGGATCCCTAGAACCCAGCACAGTGTCAGGCAGGTAGTTTATGTTCAGAACATAATTATTGGTTGGATTCTGTCTTGTCTTAAAGTGGCTCCAAGCCCAGGAACCAGGAGGGTCAAGAGCCAAGCTGGCCTCAACAGAAGGCAGGAGTGGAGGCTCAGGGACAGAGGGAGGAAGGCCTAGGAGTGAGGACGTGGAATATCACCCAGCACCTTGAGCTGGGAGCCATCCTGGGAGTCAAAGGCTATGGGAGCTCCTGCCTACATGGATCATACTTCCTATGGGATTTATAGCCAACTAGTCCCTAGAAAGGGCTTGAAGGGGATTTACTGATTCGTCTGTTTTAACCCCTCTGGGAAAGATTTGGTGTGAACATGCCATGGTGGCGGCACAGTGAAGGCAGGTGACAGTTCAGCTGGGAAGGGTTGGGTTCCTGTCCACTCCTGAGCTTCGTTCATTCAGCACATATTTGCTGGAATCCTATTACATTTGCAAGCTCTGCTCCAGGTGCTGGGCACTCAGCAGTAAAAAAAATAAATAAATCCAACAAAAATCCCTGCCCTTGTAGGGCTCATGTTTTAGTTGGGGCAGAACAGATAATAAACAAGATAAAGAAAACATGTCAGGTGGTTACACAGAAAAATAAAAGTGTTATATAGAAAGATAAAACAAGGAAGGTGGATGGGGGTGTTGGTGCGGGAACTGTATTTTTCAACAGAGTGGCCAGGGAAGGCATCCTTGGGAAGGTGACCACGGACTGGAGATGTGAGGGAGCCAGCCACGTGATCATCTGGGGAAGAGTCCCAAGTGGCCAGAGCTGAAGCACAGAAAAACAAGGACAACCACAGAGTGAACAGAGGAGAACATCAGAGCAGTCCAGGGATAACAGGGGCCGGAGATGGGTGTTGCTTTGTGTTGCTTCATCCCCCACAGATTTGTCACCCCACTTCCCCTGGGTGACAGAGATGCAAAGGATTACTCAAAGCCCATCTCTTCTGAGCAGTGAGAGACCCCGAAACGGTTAACTTCCCTTGGGAACGCTCCAGCAAGAGGCAACCCTTCCTTGGGAAATTAACCACGAATTGGGGTTCTCTTCCTGCATTTATTTTCCAGACCAGGAAGTTACAGGAAGAGAACATAGGAAGGGTTATAGTTTAACAATATAGGATGGTAACTTTCACTGAAACAAGCCAGATGACATTCCATATTCCAGTAAGGCAATTAAGTGGTCCTATCAACACAAGCTTGATCTTAGCAAACATTCCTTCTCCCCCTAGCAGTTTTCCAGCAACTTAAATATCAATCAGTAACGCATCTGTCTTTGAGCCAGCAACCTTGCTGTGCCACAATTCTTATCTTACAACAGAGACTCAATAGCCTGGGGAAAATTTCCTGTCCTTGCAAGGTCAATATTTGAAACTGCAAGGCTTTTGAAAACCAGGCCCTGTGAAGTTCATACACTTTATAGTATATTCCACAGATGGGGATTCACCAGAGGGTTTTGAGCAGAACAGGGGTAGGGTCTGACTGTGTTTTAACAAAATCACACTGGCCACTGCAGAGGGGATGAGGTTAGAGGCAGGGAGACTGTTAGGAGGCTATTGCAATGAGCTAGAGAGAAGTGGTTGCAGTGGAGGAGGTGAGAGATGATTCCGCTCCAGATGTATCCTGAAGGTAGAGAGACAGGATCGACTTCCCGGTGGGGTGGATGTGGGGTGTGAGGTGAAGAGAGGAGTCAGGACTGATGCCAAGGTTTCGGCCTGAGCAATGGAAAGGCTATGGTGGCTCTACATTCCCTTTCCTACACCTCGTAATTCTAGGTATGGGGCAGCCACCACAAGCACATGGAGCCACTGAACAGTCCCACTGCAGCACAGGGATTTCCTGCTCCCCAATACCCCCCGTCAGCTGAGGTTTCCAAACACATCTGGCCCTTCTCCAATTTCTTCCCCTTTATCCTCTGCTGTCAGGAGAAGAAAAAGGAAAACCAAGGTGACCAACAGGTGGCAGCTTCGGTTTCTCAGCTGGTTTGGATTACAGAGAAATGCTGACCATTGTTCTCCTCCAGAGCACCTTGATTTGGTTTGTGAATCCTGTATTCTATACAATGGCTGATATTTATTTTTGATAGTGATATTCCTTTGGATACTGAACATTCATTTGAGAAGCCCTGAATAATATTTTGAATTTTTTTGGTTTATATTTAAGGAATTTAAAACCTAAGCCCCCCAAAGTAGCACAACTGTTTCATAGAAAACCAGGATTAGATTCCAGTCTTGAAATCAAGAAAAATCCTAGAGCCTTTATAATATGAAATCATCAGAAGATTGGGTGAGGATGAGAATGAAGTGTAAATTCAAAGATGAATAAAATATAGCCTTAGGCAGCTTGGACTCTGGAGAGAAAGGTCAGATCGCCTCCCCTCCTCCTTTCCCTCTTTCTTTCCTTCTCTCTTCCCTCTCTCCCTCCTTCCTTCTTTCTTTGTTTCCCTCCTTCTCTCCCGAAACATGTATTTAACATCAAACAGGTTCAGGAATCACACAAGATGCTAGAGACACAAACATAAAGAATGATCTGGGCCCTGCTCTTGAGGGGCAAAGCCTGCTGGGGGAGACATGAGCCTCCAAGTAAACATACTATAATAGGTAGAGAAAAATCAATTGTAGAAGACAGACATCACACTGTAGACAGAGAAGTATTTCATGCTGAGTCTTGAGACTGGGTGATTTCACAGCCAGGTGGTGGTCTTCTGAGCTGGTTGGTTAAAGGATGGGAATTTCAGTAAAAGGGGGAAGAGCACTTCAGCTGAAGGAACAGCGTGAGATCTACCAAAGGGCATGGCAGTCTCAGAGAACAGCCCTGGTGGCCTTTTAGCGATGCTGAGGAGACTGGGAAGTGAGCCAGGACCATGTGGGGAAGGGAGCAAAGCCTCCACCATGAGAGAACAGCACGCTCCCCAGAGCTGGGGTCACATTGCTCACGTGCAGGCGTCCTCACGTGGGCGTCCTCCAAGAAGTCAGCCAGTGAGAGGCTTATCGCAGGCTTCCCTATCAGGCTCTTTAGAGAAATTTACAGAATTTCTCCTCTAACTAAATCAGTGAATACTTTGAGAACTAGAAGGCACTTACCAGCTCAGCCAGAAACACAAAATGAGCAGAGGATCTAGTCAGGGAATATGGAGCGTGTTCAACTGGCAGGAAACGCAGGGAAGGGGCTGTAACCTGCAGCTGCCACCACCTTCCTTCCCTGCTCCCCCAGTGTCCTCCACCTCTGCAAAGAGGGGGCCTGGGTAAAGTCAAGAAGACTCATCCAGTCACTCGACATGGAAGAGTTCCTCAAGACTCAAAGAAATGCCCCACTGGCCTTGCACAGATGCTTAATATTTCATTACAGATTTACTCCTTCAGCTAGAAAAAAAGATAAAATGAAAACTCTTTTGAGGACACAGTGCACTCAGGTTGAAGGGAGCACTGGATCAAGAGTCAAGAGACCTAATCCCATTTTGACTCTTTCCCTGAGTGTGGCTGTAGGTCCAAAAGTTCACCTCATCTAGAAAGTTTCCCAACAAGTTGCCCATTCCAAAATCCTGCAGAATGTTTCTATCTATATTCATTTCCAGTTTCCACCCAGATCCACTGAATCAGAATCTCCAGAAGAGTCCAGAACCTGCATTCTCTAGGCTTCTTGTAATACTGGTTAGTACCGTCTACCAAATATTTCCCATCCTACTGGCTCTGGGAACCAGGCAAGGTTGCATTTTGTATCCTCGTGTAGCTGATGGTGCCATGTGAATGGTCCTGACCACTGAGTTGGGAACAGAAGGAGACAGTGTCTCTTCCTGGCTGGAGCATTGAATTGCCAGAGTGAGATTGTCCTTTCCCTCTGACACTGTGATCAGCCCCTTTGGGGTTCCAGGTGACCACAATGCAGAGAGCACCTTGCCTACCTGTGATGGCCATGGAGCCTGAGTGAAAAAGAAGCTTTGCTATGTATGCCCCTGAGGTGTGGAGCTTGTGCGCACAGCCTAACCTAGCTCAGAGTGACTGATAATCATTCCCTGGTGATTCCTGCACCGCCAGCCTGACACTGGGCAGGCCTTTGGGAACCCTGGTAGATAATCTTTCAGATGTCTTCCACAGCTAAATTCTTAAGGTTCTGGAAGAACCTATCAGCTATTAACCTCTGAAGAGATACTCACTAGCCATCAGATAGGCAAGGCCCATCTCCAGTATTTCTGAGAGCTGCTCTTGTAGGATCAGAAGTGAGGAGAGATTAGATTGGGAAGGGGTGCATATGTGAACTAGGGGTGCAATAGAGCACCCAGAGAGTGGTGGGAGATGGGAGCAAGGAGGGGGCACACTCCCAAGTCTTACCTCTCCACTGGTCTGAGGGCCAACTCAGCAGCTGGAATTTCTACTTTCAATATTTCAATGTTTTCTGGCACTAGAATTTTTATAAAAATGGATGGGTAATCTGCTTGGGGGATTTTCGTCCTGGATGAAAATGGTCACTTAAAATTCTGCTGCCTGGAAGCTCTTTTGTGAATACACAGCCTAAGCTCCTCAGCACTGTGGTTTGGGTCACTTCGACCCACTTTCAGGGTGAATACCCATCCTGATTTGCCCGGAACTATCCCAGTTTCGCACTAGAAGTCCCACATTCTGGGAAACTCCTCAGTCCTGGGCCAACAGGGACAGCTGGTCAATGTACGGGCCACTTTGTTTCTTTCCAATAACATCACCGTGATGATAAACTCTGCACTCCATCCTGATAGTTGGCAAAGTTAAGATTTCAAGCTCCTTCCATGGCGCTGACTCAAGTCAGGAAAAAATAAACCCGCAACAGCTTCTGTTCCACAGGAAGAGGTTTACAGATTTCAATATGCTAGCCAGAAAGAAAAACTTGTTCTCGGTTTGCTTCTGTTGCCAGCTTGATAGGCAGTGGCAGAGATGGGTAGTTTCCAACAGCGTTTTTCACCCCTGAGCTGGTTCTGAACCTCACAGCTCTGCCACTTGACGGCATCCAGGTTTCCAGACGCTGGCAGGGATGCCGCAGTCTGTCACCACCAGGGCCGCTTTGAGTTTTCCTGTTCTGACAACTAGACAAGATGTCTTTTGAGGAGTGTTTAGTACTTGCATGGCTTGCTTTCAGGATAGACAAGCCTCAGAGTAGATTTGCTTCAGGAAATATTAAATGCTGGAGACTGACCTGTATCCTACTTGAAGAGTCAGCTTAAAGGATTATATAAAGTTGGAGACTTTTTGTTCTGCAATTAAATAAATGCACTGACCTTGTGCTGGAAGTGGATAATGAAAAACTGAACGGGAGCTTGTTGGAAAATGGCTGAAACCCTGACTGGTTGAAGCTGATACAGCGTTTGCCTTACCTCTGGCTTATCCAAGTTATTATGAAGTAACTAAGAAGATTATATTTAACTTTGAGGAAATAACTCTGACGTGAACCATTTGCCTGAATGTCCTGAAAAGAGAGGGATTTAAGGAAAGGCCAGACTCCCCCAGCTTTACCACCTTCCTCCTTCGACCAGTACTCAAAGAAGGTCTGGGTCCCAGGCCAAAGGCTGTTCTAGAAACAATTTGCTCTTAGGTAAATGCACGATAGGAACATGGAGTGCAAAAGGAAAAAATTCAGGCAGACAGAATCAGGAAGAAGTGAGAAAATGCGATGCTGACAAAAGGAGTGAAAAGGAAGGAAGGAAGAACATTTGTTATTATTCTTGTTTTTCCTTTTTTTGGTGGCTGGCCGGTACAGGGAACCAAACCCTTGACCTTGGTGTTTACAAAGCTGTGCTCTAACCAACTGAGCTAACTGGCCAGCCCATCTCTAGAGGCAGGATGGCCCATGCAGTTGGCAGTCCCTGGGTGCCAGGGAACATAGTTTGAGAAACGTCGGGACAGGTTTCTTGCTTCATATGTTCACTCTGGCACAGGATCCACAATATCAGAAGTTCTACTATTTCTTCTTTTAGATTAAGTTTGGTCTTCCTCAGAAAACTTCCATGAAATGAAAACTCACTTGGAATGGGGCAACTAACGCACATGCGTGTGGATTCACCGAGCGGGCCTTGTCCTGCTGGCACTAGAGGAGGCACCTGCACAGGGGGCACCGGGAGGCTGCAGGTGTAGGAAGGATAGTGCTGTGACCAGCACGTCTCTCCTACTTCATCACTTACCCGATAGCTGACCCCTGGGGAGGAAAAGAAAACGAGAAAGCCCAAAGTTCTTTGAGCTAGATTTTTCTCCTAACCAGCCTCATGAATTTAATCTTGGTAAGATTTGTGCAAGTAGATCTCACCTGAATGACTTTCATTTCTACAAGACTTTTGCTTTTCCTGCCAACACCAAAGGCTGGTCAGCTGCCCCAGGGCCTTCTACATCTCATGCCTTGAGAGAGGCACTGATGTTTGAGATGCATGTGCCCGGAGGAAGCTCAGACATGGGACTGATGAGAGAGGTGCTCTCCTGGGAGTCGCGTCTGGCTCCAAGAGGCCACGTCACTCAGTGTCTCCACGGCACCAGATGGCCTCCAGTGCCGTCTAGACCTTTAAATTTATTCATCTAAAAAGAAGGACTTTTCCAGAAGAAACCAGTTTTGTTCTCCTTTAGACAAAAAAGGATCTGTTTGGATGGAAGAAAAAAACATCTAAGTTAAAGTGGTACAGATTGCCTAAAATAGATATTTATTATTTTAATACACTTTCAAAACAGCATGCTTAAAAATTGATCAAAAGTCAGATATGGCACAGCTACTAATGTGGGAGAAATGAAGGCAAAAATAAATTATAGTAAAGGATGCTATTACAGAATATTATTTCAGATAAAACTAGAAAATGGTGGGCCGGCCCGGTGGCGCACTGGATAGTGCGCCGCTTGGGAAGCGCGGCGGCGCTCCCGTCCGAGGGTTCGGATCCCATATACAGACC
>NW_007734174.1:0-33818 GCF_000696425.1 Galeopterus variegatus | reverse complement strand
CCATTGCCGGGCACGGAAAAAAAAAAAAAAAAAAAAAAAAAAAAAAAAAAAAAAAACTAGAAAATGAAGGGTAATTTATGTAATAATTTTTAAAAATATAAATTTTTTAGCAAATGTTAATTCTTGAAAATGGTCAGAGTGTTACAATCTTTCAGAAGTTTATTTATTCGCCTAAGCAATGATTTTCCTATAATGACTAGTTAATTAATTGTGTCTACAAATGAAAGCGAGCACTTCCTATTTTGTGTATTTGTTTTATTCTGCAGATTGGGTTTCAGTTTTCTAAATGCAGGTTTTCTGGTTGTAAAATCATTAGAGTTAAAGATTTTATCTTCTCTTTAGGCCTCTAAGATGATCACGTGGCCATCCTTACTGCCTACAAGCTCCCAAGCAATGAATAGTTCAAATGATTCAACCATCATTGACAGTATCAACGTCAAATTAGATCCTTTAGAAAAAGGGCATCGGTTAAAATCACCTCACCTCTGAGGAAATCTACTAATCCCTTTTCCAAATTGAGGTCAGATCCTCTAAAACTTTCTTACCAAGGAATGACAGCTACCATTAGTCTTGGAGCAAATGGGAGCGATCCCAAGAGAAAGATGAATTTTTGAGAACAGGAATCAGGACAACAAGACCCAGCTTCCCTTCCATGTCAAGTCTCCATTCTTTGCTTACCTTGAAGGATTTGAAGGATCTGAACTTGATTTTTTTTTTTTTTAAGTAAGCCATCATGCTACTCTACAAGCTCCAACCAACTTCATATTCTTCTTAAAATTGAAAGGTTCTATGTGTTCTAGGAGATTGGCCGGGGCAGGGCAGATGTGGTCAGGGGTGATAGATGTAGGGCTGAGGTCCCAGGGGTCCAAAGAGGGTAGAGCAGGGTGGGCACTGAAACAACCCAGGGCCAGAAAAGCCAGGGAGGGAACGCTTCAGAGCTCTAGGGATTGCCCAAGGCCATGCCAGGGAACTGAATGTCATGATCAAATTCCAGAAAGAGAGCACAGAGCTAGAATGAGAGACAAGCCTAAAGGTTTGAAGCCAAATAGGTCTGGGGATGGGTTGGAGGCCAAAGGCAAGTGGGTAGTGGTGCAGGGGGCTCAAGACGGCTCCATATTCTGAGCTGAAAATGTAGGATGCTGCCTTTTAATACAGCATATGGCATTTTCCTATTATTCAGTATTTTAAAGCATTTTTGGTGACTACATGTATTTTCATTGTATAGCTGTATTGTAAGATCCTTAACTATTTCCCTATTGTTAAGCTACAGTGATTGATTTTCAAGATTGATTTTCATTTTTAATACATCTCAAAAGTAAAATGGAAAGAAAAAATACTGGACAGATCTGGATTCACCGATTTAGGAAGACAAAATATAGATTTTTATTGTTGATGATACAGACATATTTAAGAAGTAGGGGTAGCCTTGAAGCCATTAGGGTGAACCAGTGTTTTCGACCAAGCAACTCTGAACCCAGAAGAAGGTACGGAATCAACAGGCAAAGACTTGGAGATGTGTGTAGGATATAGACCTATTTTTTAATCCAAAATATAATGGATGAAAAAAGTTAGATGTTTTCTTAGTGTAGAATAAAGTCAAGACTAAATTAAATGGTGAAGAAGATTCACCTCATCTTTGTTATTGTCCTTTTTAAAGTCTTGCTCTAAGTTCAGGTTTTGTTCATTTTAAAAATATATGAGTGCTATTTAAACTGAGTTTCATTTTCGTAAAAAAGGCATAAATGACTTATGGCCAAGGTGTCACTTTGTCATCTGTGCATGGGAAAAGTCTAGTCCATTTGTTCATGAAGCCCAAGGGAGGCATCACAGATCACCTGGCATCTGTTAATTAACGTATGGGTATGGTAACCGTGGCTGGAACCCTGCAAACCCAGCAAACGCATAGGAAGTAAAACCTTGTATCTGCAGTTAATGCTATCTGAATAAAAATAACAACAACAGCAAAAAGCTTAGATTTGAGCAAGGCCATTAACAGGAAGCAGGAGTAGAATTGGGTTCAGAGTTCCTGGAAGGTCGAGGAAGGCTCAGAGCCAGGACTGTGAAAACCCCTTCAAAGGGCAAAGAGCCATATAGTCAGGGCAAAGAGCAATATGGCCAGATGGTACTGCTTCTCCTAGTCTGTCCTTAACATCCTACAAGTATTCCAACACCATGTGTCCCACCACTCTGCAAACTTGAGCTGATTCTCCTCAGTCTGCCCCCTTGGGAGGTTCTCCTGAGAAGCCCCAACCAAGACTGCATACCTGGGATGCAAGCAAGAGTCACATAAGAGGCTTTCCCTGGCTAAGGCCAAGGTAGAGAAAGTCGAGGTGGATTTTCAAGTGCTATTTGCGCAAGTGGCCATGGAAGTAATTATGCCCACTCACATTCTTCCCAAAAGACAACCCAAGACCATGCTCCACCTGCTTCACATCCTATGGGCAGCTCCACTCGCAGTTCAAATTATCTCCAGCATCTGCTCACCAGCCGGCTGACAAATCCCTTCACTAGCCCACAAGACTTGAGGGCTTAGTATTCATGCTGTTTGCACACCAGCCTCTGGTTTTGACAAGTCTGTCCTTTCACATCAGGGGCATTTAATGATTAAAGAATCTCAACTCTCTAGCCTCAGGGAGTTGGAAGCACTGGCAGGTGAGAGAGACTAGGCTGGTCCAGTGCAGGTGGTTTCTCTCCCCTTGCCCTCCAGATGTTTCATTGAAGCCTGCAGTTCCACAACTACGTGTCTAGTAAGTCAGTGCTGAACGTATATGATCTGACACCACAGCAAGGTAATGGGGCCCAGTCGTGCCACAGCCTCTCGCATTGTGCAAGGTCTTTGTAAATTCTCCTTGTGTTCTCCCTGCTTGGCTCAGAGAGTTCCCCTGTTCTCTCCTATGCCTTGACACAAGCAAATGCAGTCAGACTGGTCAGATGTAGCTGCAGAGAAAGGGGACAGTCCATCTCTCTGGGAGTTTTTCTCCATGCAGAATTTCCTGGCCACACCAGCTCCAGAAGCTCCTTACCTTGCCATGACCTTGGCTCCTTTCGCCTTCTCAACTGTCCTACCCGTGAGGAGTCAATTAGAAGAACAAGCAGGTCTGAACCTCTGAGCCGCTGCTGTTCCTCCAGCTCTTGCCACCACTGCATTCTTATGACCAAACGCCCCCTCCCCAGATCCCAGGTACAGGAAGAGATCTATTTATGGCAGTGGTTCTCAAAGTGTGACCCTGGTGTGATTCCGGATCTGCAGTGTCCATATCATCTCGGAACCTGTGAGAAAGGCTCATGCTCAGGCCCTGGCCCAGACCTACTGAATCAGAAATGCTTGGATTAGGGCCCAGCGTTCTGTTTTAACAAGCCTGCCAGGTGATTTTGATACATGCCAAGGTTTGATAATTTGCATCAATCCTTGGGGTGTGTGGAAATTTCCCAGGTAATGCTGAGGCTGGTGATCTGAGTATCATATACTGAGAACCACTGATTCATGCACTCAGAGAAATGATTGTTCTACATCAGGGGTTGGCAAACTCCAGCCAGTGGTCCAAATATGGATCACCATCTGTTTTTGTAAATAAAGTTTTATTGGAAGATAGCCACACCCATTAATTTACATATCGTTTATGGCTGCTTTCTTGCTGCAACTGCAGAGTTGAATGGTTGTGACAGAGTCCATTTGTCCTGCAAAACTGAAAATATTTATGTAAAAAGGTTGTTGATCCTGGCTCTACACGGACATATCCTTTGTGAGACAAACTATGCAGTACCTTGCCAAGTGGAGTTTAGACAAAGACAACAATAATAACACAGTGGGAAACCGGGCACTTGGGTGTTTCTTCTGCCTAGGAGTGAAAGGGCTTTCTCCAAACCTGTCAAAGCAGTTCTAGTTGAGATCAGAAATCTCTGGTGGAGGCGTTGCTAGCGGTGTGCCCCTGGCCCACCTCAGGTCTGAGGGCTGGGCCAGCAGCAGAATTTGCAGGTGTGCAGGAATGCTAGGCTGTCAGTTGTGGATAGAACAGGTTAAATTTTAGTATTCTAAGCATTCCTTGACTTAAAAAACAAAAAACAAACCAAAAAACACCTACAGGCTTTTTAAGGCAGCATGCTCATGAGTCTTTCAGATCAACATGTCCGTAAAATGAAAGGTTTTATATCAAAGGCATATTTGATTATTTCAGACTCTTAAAAAAGGGGGTTGTTTGAACTCTTTCCCTTAGCAGCTAAGAAACTCCATTTTTCTTTGTTAGCTCTCTCTACAGTGATCGAATATGCTTTCCCCTCTCTTGCCAGTTGCAAGCGTTTCCAGAACAAGAGCAGTCTGTAAACGTCTCAAGTGGGAGAACGTCCATTAGGTCAGACCTCCAGTTTAGACGTGTGGTTCAGTTTTTGATACTCATCGGGGGAGGGGGTATCCTCTGACTTGAAAAAAAGGATGTTTTCACCCTTTCTTAAGAAATACAGACGATGGGAATAGCCATTCTGAGACAGCAGTCCCTGAGGAAGGCCACGTAGTAGATAGAGCAGCAGACAGCCTCTGGAACAGGAGAACCCAGACTGAAATCACAGCCCTGTCATTTTCTACTGGGGTGGCCTTGGGCAAGTTACATAAGCTTAACCATTCTAAACCTGTTTCCTCCTCTATAAAATAGGGATAATCAAATCTGGATTAGAGATTAACCAAAACTTGATATGATAAATTCCTAACATGGTTATAGGGATACTCCATCAATGTTACCTTGCTCCCCTAGCTGGCTGGTAGGACTTTCCCCTTTATGTTTTAATATTCTTTCATTTTATAACTTCAGAAAATTTAGCAAAACTCAGAAAAGAGGGGCTCTTTGGAAACAAATTGTGCTGCTTTAAGAGAGCTAAAAGAACTTCCCTAATTGGAGGAAGGTGCTTCAGTTATTCATCTCTGCTGAGTAGCTGTCTTTGAAATTGCTTCTTCCTGGGTTTAAAGTCTCTGCAAGATGTGGGAAGAGGAATTGCCAGCAGAGGACAAGGATTCCGGGCATAGCCTAACAAAATGGGGGGAACGGGGAAACTAAGTTAAAAATGATCCTAATAGAACGGGGTTTCAGAGCTGCCTCAGACATTGACCAGGCAAGTCATAATTACCCCAGAGCTCCCTGAGAGGAAAGTAGCCCCCACAGCATTTACCTTTTTCAAAAAGTCATGGGACTTAGATGGGACGAGGGAGGGGGCAGAGAACGCGGCACCTGGGAGAAGAGAAAGAGCTCCTCAAAGAAAATCATGATTCACTAATATCTCAGCCTCTGTAGTTTGCAGGTGCTCGGTAACTTCTGGATCATTAAAAGACAAATCGTTGTGATCTCCAGAAATAAAAACACTTTGTCAACAGGTGTTTTGTTATTAACGGCTGCACCCGCTGCTCTCATAAGACATAAATCGACTAGTTTAGAGAAAAGAAGTGAAGCGCTGTTGGTGTGCAACATGAATTCTCATTCAGGTCGCCCCGCATGCTCCCCTCCCCAGGGAGGGCTGCCTGTCGCCATCCATAGTCACCTCTCTCCCCAGCCACTCTCCCCGCCCCCCACCCCACTCACTGTGTCGTCAGTTGAAATTCTATGGTATATTTATCTGGTGTGCATATGGTCAGTATCTGCAGCCAGAATTTTTTGCCTTCGTCATTGCTGCATCCTCAGGGGTTAGAGCAGTGTCTGCCAGGCACTCAACAAACAAGTATTTGATGAAAGAATGAATAAACCCCACCCTTCTCATATAATTTTTTTTTTATTCTGGTTAGAATTTGTGTCCCACTGTAAAAAGGAGGTTCCAAACCAAACTGATTCAAGAGTCCGTCATTTTAGAAAGACTCTCCTAATTCTGGGCCCATGCTTATCATTCATTTGCTCATTTTTGATCCTTATACTGTTTATTTCTAGCCTTACTGTACTAAGGACAAGTTGAAAAGGAACATGGCACACTGGTGAAGAGATGACATGCCTGTGCTGTGGCTCCAACAGCACTCAGTTGGTCCATTTACTTAACCTTCTAAGCCTCAGTTACCTCTTCTGTAAAATAACCATAATAATATTTTATACCTCACAGGACAGCTAAGTTAAATGAGATGCTGCTTGTAAGGTGCATAAAACCAAACAATATTTAGTACATAACAAGCACTCAGTGAATATTAGTTTTTGTTATTCGAGCACATGATATAGAGGTAGGGTTCGTAAGGGAAAAGGGACACAGATTTTGTTCTCATTCATTTTAACTGGATATTTTTTAAAAAATTAAACACTGTAGGGACTATTCAGGGAGTCATGTCTGGGTTGGAAGGACATGGAAAGGAGTTGGAGGATCACCCCCAAAGAGGGGCTCCAGAACATGCTTGCAGAAGGCAGCATGTGGGAATCAGCGTTTAGACTCACAAGGAGGCGTTGAAGGACTGGCACTCGGGATGGACGAGGCCACACTGACTTGTAGTAAGACATCACTCTGTGATCGCTCTGGAGCTTTCAGCCTCAGGACCTCCATTCCTCGGGGCAACCCCACACTGCACTCATCTCACTTACAGCTTCTCCGGATGCTGCCCTGTCCACCGCCGGCTGCTCAAACCCCACCTGACTGCCAGTGCCCACTTCTTCTGTGGACCGTTCTCTTGCTAATACAGTCTCCAGAAACCACACTACATGTCTCAGCATTTTATTCCCTCCTGCTCTGCTTTTTGTAACAATTATTTCAAGTTGCTATTTCTATCTGTCAATGTATAGGGCAACCTTTGTCAGTGCAAGAGTCATTTTCCCCACCCTGGCATGGTGCCGCAGTGGACACACTCCATTCTCAATAAATGCTTATGGATGAAATAATAACAGCCAATATGTGCCAGAATAAACGGTGAGCTCTTATTTCTTTCTTTACTCTCTCTTTTGCAGAAGGGTTAAAGTCAGGATGCTCGCAATAAAATAGCTAGATCTAGTTAAGGAGTATGTGATTAATCTATTCATCTGCACAAATTGGGACCTGTCTTAAATCGCCAAGCTGAAAATGGTTGCCACAGTAGCTCTAAGAAGAACACGCTAAAGATAAAAGGCTTTTTATTATCTTTGATACCTTTTCTTCGCCAGCTGAGAGCAGCATCATGGTTTAGGGAGAAAACACAAGCCCAAGAATCAGATGCCCTGGTCTGAGGCCCAACTCCACCCTCCATCTCTCTCTACAGTGTCAGCTGACCTCTGTTAACTAGACACCCATGAAACAAGAACAATGCCTCCCCTGCCCACTTTAAATGAGAATAATGAATATGGGATCAACTGAGACAACACTAATTGTTTTATTTATTTTTTATTTTTTATTTTTTTTTGTCTTTTGTCTTTTTTTCCGTGTCTGGCAACGGATCGCAACCCTCAGTGTTGCCCCCGTACCGGACCGGGGACCGGCAACGGGATTGCAAACCTCGGCGTTGCGTCCGTGCCTCGCTCAGCCAGTGAGCGGGAACCGGTCTGCATGTGGGATCCGAACCCTCGGGTGGGAGCGCCGCCGCGCTTCCCAAGCGGCGCACTATCCAGTGTGCCACCGGGCCGGCCTAATACTAATTGTTTTACAGAGACAGGATTTGGCTTATGTTGAGAGAAAAATACATGGAAATAAACACTCCATTTTTATTAGCTTCACCATCTCTCCTAGAATCTTCTAGAATGGAGCTCAGCAGTACTGAGGACATTAGTATGAGACAAACATTGATTCTGTATCTTCTAAAAATGGGCACACAGGAGTGAAGTCTATTTTCAAAGGTAGGGACCAGACGTGGCGGAGGAAGTTGGGCAAAGATAGGAACAAAAAGCCCTGGAGGTGTTTCAGCCCGGGAGCTATCACACAGTGCTGGTTCTGGGCACCAGAGACGGGGAAGAAACCTCTCCTCAGCTGCCTTGTGCAAGGAGGCAGCTGCCTCCATAACCATTTGTCAGCTTCCTACCTTCACTGAGCATGGTGAAGACAAGCCCCGTGGGACTGAAAGAACAAAAAGAATGTTTGAGGCCAAATCACACAGAGGAGTTCAACAGCTTGCCTGGTGTAGATGAAGTTACGCTGTCTTAGCACAGTGCCCCAAGACAGTCACTGCGCTAATCCTTGTAACTACCAATTAATTTCCAGCCTTTGCATATTTTTGTTTACCAGCTTTATTCTGTTCTCTTCAAGTCCAAGAAAGAATGCAGTAGGAGTTCCTGCTCCAGTGTTCAATGAAACTTGGAAATGACCCAGGATATAAATGAATGTAATCATTACATGTCAATCATCAAGTGTTATTGAAAGCAGCTCACTGCAAACATGAAAATATTCTTAAATAATCAAAGACCATCATTTGTGAGCTGTTTTAAATACAAGTTCTTGTTAGTATTGTGCCATCCTATTTCATATAACATTCAGATATGAAGTAGAACTTCCCTAAATCAATTCTCTTAAACTTTTTTGTTCAAAATGTTGAACTAATGGACTTGCACACTTTAATTCCAAGAGGGTTGTGGTCGTTTTTTTCCAGATACAGATGTTTGCTGTACACAGTCCAATTTTCATGTATCAAGATAAATGTCTTGTTCTTCTCTGTGTACTTGTAACTTGCAGTCTCAAAATCAGGCATTGTGATTTGTGAAGGCCGTCAGTTCCAACGTGCTGTTTTCAGAAGGAAGCTGGTGTTACAATTTTTACAGGGTTTCTTCCTCCTAAGAAAACAATGGATTCTAGATTTACAGTAAACATGCCCAACACAGAACATTTCATTTTAGGAAGCCTGCTGTCTTTGGGTTTAAATATGTGTTCTGAAAATGGTGTGCAAAACGTCTAAGTGAGCAGGCATGAAGGGACAGACTTGTAACTGTAAGGGGACTGATTCCTCAAGTGCTCAGGAAAGGCCGCCTGCCTGCTCTCTACGTGGCCTTATGACCACGTGCAGAAAACACCCACTCATTCCTGCCCAAGTTTGGTGCTTCTAAAGGACAACCAAATGAAATTATTATTACTTCAAAGAAGTTTAGAGACAATGTACCAGTGACTGGCAATAAGAAGGTTACACAATACAGTGACCCCAGAAGGTTTTTCTAAAACCATGGGGCTGTGTAAACCTTGTTTTAGATGACTTTGAAAGGCTGAAGAACATTCCCATTTGGACAGGGCTTGTTAGTTTTTCTTCTCTGAAGTCACCTCTAATCGTCCTAATGGGTTGACTGGGCCCCAGGTGATTTTTCATGCACAGCTAGCATTAATCTTGCTATTTGCAGGTAGGTTGAGCTAACTCAGATAAACCTGTTTCAACAGGTAGACAAAGCAAATTCTAAAAAGAAAATAGAAACCATGCTTTGTTTAAATTTTTAATACAAAAACAAACTATAAAATTAAAATGCAAAATATAAACATCAACCCATATTTAAAGTGATCTTTTCAACCAGAACGAGGCAAACGTTTCTCACCAAGTTCTGCTCATATGTGACCTATTTACCAAAGAGCTCCATCATTACACATTGTTATCAATCATCCAGATAAATTGTTCAATATTTCAACTTATTCCTCCCACCTCCCATGACTCCAACCCCTCCCAGCAATTACAGGACCAGAAGAACATTGTACAGGGTCTAAATCTTTCCAGCAAATACATATTTTAATAAAACACATTATTTCTACTGCCTCAAGTTTTCTGGGTTAGCCTTATCTGCCTGGGTATATATTTGACAGAAATATTCATTTTTCAACATTTTCAGTGACAATTATTCTAAAAATGGGGGTGGACAGCAGACACGTAATCACTCAAGAAGTTTATACAAGCATCACTAGGGCTGGGAAGCCCGAGGTTCATGAAGATTCTATTTTAGTGGCTCTGACATTCACATAACCAGTTACTTCAGATTCGTTTCATATTAATTAGGACAGGCGATGTAATGACACAACCAGACACATATGGTAAGAATTATAAAACATTTGGGATGGCTGCTGGCGCCTGATCTGGTAGTATTTACTAGAATATATTGATGTGCACATGTAAAAATATTGGGCTAAGGAGTGGTAATCACCATTGTGCCTTGAGGCAAGAGAATTAATATACTCTGGCTACCAGAAACCACTTTGGGCAATCAGAAGTGAGGTGTCCCTTTAGAAAGCATTCAGGAGCTGCGTGACATAGCAAAGTCAGGCTGAGTCGGGCAGAATCCTCACTTTTTAACACTCACTAGCTAAGAGACCTTGAATCAGTCACCAAATCTCTGTGTTCTCTAAAAAACAGGGGAGATACCAACTCTCAGCTGTGACTTATCAGGAGTAAATGAGGTTGTAAATGTAAGGAACTTGTCCTGCGCTCTCTGTAGAGAGAACATTGCTATGACTACCTGGGTACCTCCAATGCAGTTCTGGACCTCTTTACTCTGCAGATGTCTGAACTGTCTATATGTTTAGTTTACACCGACTGAAAAAAAGATCTCAGGAACAGCTCACATGGAAACTCGAGCTGCCTTTCTGAAGAAATGGAACTATGGAAGTTTTCAATGCCTTCCTCTTAACGCTGTGTAACAATGCACCCTGCCTCCTGGGAAACTATAATGGCTTGGCTCTTGACAGCCTGTGTGAAGATCTGTATGTTTCTTTCCCATTTCCTTTCATAGGACATTAAAAGCTCCTGTACTTTGGTGTATTAGGAATCTCACCCACACAAGAATAACAAGCTCAGCCCCAGGGACTCATCCTTTCACAGGGTGAGATGGAGGCTCTCTGTTGTTCATTTCCATCCTACTCATGCTTTTTCCTACAGTGGTCCTGATCTTTCAGAACCTTTACCAAGCTCAGTGTGTGTGTACCTGGGGAAAAGCAACCGAGTGCGTGTTTATGTACTTACGTATTTTCAGCTCCCTAATCAGAATGTAAGCTCTTTGAAAACAAGAACTTTAATGTATGGGTTGTTGATACGATAGTAGATATTTCCAAAGTGCTTTCACTCTGTGCCTCGATCAGCAAAACCAGGCACCCCCGTTAAACAAATATGTACTTTAAGTATATATACATTTACTACTATGCTCATATTATAGTAACTATAAAGTACACAAAAAAGTAGAATTTTTTTCAAGAAGGATTAAAAAGTTAAATATGAGTACTTCAATATATTTTCTTCCCACACTACACAGGGTGGTCTCGTGGGGCACACAGATGGCATTTGGAGACATCTGCCCCCAACCCTGAGAAATGGGTCGACCTGGTTCAGGACTGAGCAGCCACTTTGGCCACCCAGAAGGAAGCTGCGTTTTCTCGGTTGCTTTTTTCTCCCCATCAGTCTCGTGCCTGTCAGGCTCTCAGTGCCTCCCTCCCCTATGCACATTGACTCTGCAGGTGTCTGGGGGAACATCTGGGTGACTAGTTTCTTACTTAGCACACACTCATGCCTTCCGTGATTATTTTCCCAATGTGAAAGGTGCACCAGCAGCCTGCACCTTCCTCTCTTGCTAATAATCACAAGAAACCCCCAAGATTGCTTGCTCCCAGGAGCCTGCAGTCCTCTTGGTGTTTCAGTCACATCACGTATGCCAGATGGAATGGCTGCCCAAGAAAATCATGGAAAAAGGTCTTTGCAGGAACAATCTGGCTTTTCATTCCAGGGTGCAGATTGTGGTTAGGTAGAAAGGTGGGGGGATAAGCTGGGGTGTGCCTGACAGGAGCACCTGGGCCATCGTCTGGGTTTCCAGGGAGCCCACACAGTATCTCTCTCACCAAAAGTGTGTCGAGAACTCCTAAGACAGGGTATCTCTTCAGAGAGCTTTCAGCCATCCTGTGAAGACAAAGTATGGACGGCAGACATGAAATTACAGTGCCGGCGGCTGGTACTGGCAGGGCATGGCAGTCATTGGATGAAGACCTGTGTGGACTGCTCACGTCCTGACAACACAGCCTGTGATTCCAGAACTGCCCAAAAGAGATGCCCAAATTGACTGGAGCTGGAAACCCATCCTGGACAGGGTACCAACACACTCTTCCAATGTGGCCAGAAGCTGTTTGTGATGGATCAAACCTGCCTTGAGAGGGCAGACCACAAAGTAAAATGTAGGACGTGGCAGGCTTTATCACTAGAAGAATTTTCCATCACTAAAAGCAGAAAAAATACAAAGCATTCAGTTGTAAAACAGTCTGCACTCATCCACTTCAGAAACACTCTCAAATGACTTCGGACTTGCATCGGCCAGCGCAGTGGCCAGTGGTGTCTGTTACTCTGCACACGCATAGAAGCGACACAAAGCTCCCCGCTCACCTCCATCACTGGGGATCCTCTCCGTGGTGCCACACTTATAAACACCTGAGTGTAAAGATGAATCCACACCTAATTCTTCATGCAATTCCCAAATGTGAGCTTTTCATTTGTTTTCAATGCCTCCTAGAGAGGAAAATAATTATCTATCGGTGATACAGAAAAAAGACTACAGAAGTTTGATATTAATGCTAAAAATGTTTAAATCTCATGAGGATGTTTCCTGGGTTGGTCTCTCCAAACACACATGCAATGTTTTCAGAGCCTATAAAACTCTGCAATCTGCAAAGGTAACAGCCACTGTGTCCCAGCTTCCTAGAGACCCCACTGTCGGCTGAAGGCAGCTGCTCTAGTTTAGACTCTGATACTTTCTTCTTTAGATGGAAATCTCTCCTAATTGATCTCTCTCCCTTTAGTCACGGCCTCCTCCAATCCATCCTCCACACTGCCGCCAGTGTCTATCTGAAATTCAAATTGGATGATATCTTTATCCTTGCTTCAATACTCTGATAGCATCACCCACAGGTTACATTTTTAAATTAAACATGACATTCAAGCCCTTCTCACTCTAGTTTCAACCGATCTTCTCATTCTGTTTCAAGACTTCCAGCTCTCCTCTGGCCCACTGTCTGTCTGTACAATGGATAATGTGATGCACATACAGTGTGCCTTCTTGTTTCGATACGGCTGTGTATTCAGTCTGTTCGAACTGGTTCTTCTGCTTGGGACACCATCTGTTTCACCGGGTGACCATCTTTTCTCACCTCAAGTCTTAGCTCACATCCTTCCTTCCAGGGAAGCCTCTTTCAAACATCACCAAGAAGAGTCCCTCACCCCTGTCCCTGCTCTCATCCCACCTGCTGCTTAGCTCGGTGATGTACTCACCCTGTCATAGAATGATTTTTGTCTACTTATGCTGCCCGCATCCATACCCCAGAACTTGATGCAGTGATAACCAAGAGCTACTCTCTAAATACTCCATGACTGTGCAGAGAAGGAAACTTATTGACCTTTAAGGTTTCCTAATAAGGAAATCTCCTTCTTGGTGGCAGGGGGTGGGGGTGAGGGTGGGGGGTGGAAGGGGGGTATCTAATTCTTGTTCGCAGGTGGCCCAATCCTCAGGTTACTTGACATGAAGGATCTCAACTCAGCCATCACTGTTCTGTAAACATCTTTACAGATAAATATCTATAGGACTTTTGGTAAATAAACAGAAAACCTCAAGCTGAAATAGAATACAAACAGAAACATAATTCAGAAAGTGTCCTTACATGCTAACTCCTCTTCACTGCCACGTATATTGGCCACCTCTTAGATATTAGTTCTGCTTTATGCGTATGTGTATGTGCAAATGACACAAGCCTGCGCGACCAGCTGCAAGCTGGATTTCACTTGCAGCTCTGCATCTGATGTTCTGTGATTGGACCAGCCCTTGACATTGAGAGTGCACTTAATGAATCACTGAAATGGGTCTTAATTGTCTTTTTTTCTTTCTATCTTTATAGAGAGGAAGTGAAATCCTATTTGAGGGTACCTCAACTAATAGATGCATCTTGGTATTGAAATGAGGATGCTGTGACCCATCAATGCCCAAGTTCAAGCACTTAAACCATGGAAAAGCCACCATGAGGGTCTGAGTCTAGATTTCCATTCTCTGTCTGACAATTAGAACCCGCTTTCTCTTCAGCTCATGGTTCACCACACCAAGGCTACAGCTGATGGGATCTGAGCTTTTTGCAGAACAGCAATAAAGGCATACAGCCAGATTTCCAAAGTACTTTCTCCAGAATGAGCCAGATTAAATTAAAAGATCATTCTAGAACACGTTCTTCTCTACATTTGTGAAAGAATGACTACTTGGCAAGGCACCATTAAGAGAAAAGAGCAAAGTCTCCCCAGAGATTTTCAACTTTATTTTTTATACTAGTTAGAAAAGTCTTTGGAAAACCAAATTGAGGTTTGACTTAAAAAAAAGAAAAAGTCTTATGGTTGGGAACATGTTAAGAAACACAATCATCACAACATGTCGTAATCGCCCGAGACCAATATTAAGTATTACCAGAATCTAGTATCTCTGAGTATAGAAAAAGCATATTTACATGTTAGTTAAGGGGTGTATTTTTCTGTTCACTTGAAGAAAAACAGGTCCATTCCCAAACTTCACAAAAGCTCTCCTTGTAAACATATACTTTTGACCTACCAGCATTTTCATTGAAAATATTTATTTTAGAGAATTTTAATGAAATTAAACTGCCCAGAGTTAAATAAATAGGTTCTCAATAATTGAATCTACATTCCCCCAACACTTGCTATTTTAATGATAAATCTAGAGTATATGTTTTTTCTTCCCTTGAGGAAGAACATACGAGGCAATGATATGTAATTATTTAAAATGTGTTTTGCTCAACTGGTAAAAATTGAGACACTGGGATTTCTTTATCTGAGTAAGATCAATAGAGACTAGAATGTACTAGCTTTCCTCTGGCAGGAGCCTATGAAAAATGTCCTAAAGGAAGGCTAAATCCTTGTAATATTTGAGACCAGTTTCTAATAAACAACAGATAAAGAAATTGCTTACAAAGCTTTGGAGTTGATGAAGATGATTCTCTAAATTCCTTTATTGTTTTTTCCTCCCTGTTATAGTAACTACAACTATGAATATTATTTCAGGAAGAGTTGTTAATATTTCTGTAGGATTATACTAAAATAGTCTAGGGCTTTGTTGTCCTTTTTTATGATTTGAGATTAGAATCTCCATTCAACAAACATTTGGCGAGCATTTACCCTACCCCTGGCCCTGTGCTGAGCTCCGAGAATTAAGTTTAGATGGGATAATATTTACCCCTACTACTTAGATGTGGGGAAAAAAGACAGTTCTTTGCTTCCTATAACTGATCTTATTTTTTCTCTATATTCTCTTTTCCTGCTCATGTCAGGTGAGGGGGCACTTAAAATGTCCCGTCCAAAGCTAATCTGTCTCTTCCGATTTAAAGTGTCAAACTCTCCATCAAGGATCTCCCTTCCCTCCTCTTTCCTTCTTCCCAAAATGGTGTCAGGGAGTGGGATAAAGTGTAGGAAAGTTCCAGGCTGTGAGGGAAAAGCCACGTCGCCATGCCCTGCTGCCCTGCTGGCCAAGCCATGCTAGTGTTAAGTCTCCATCGAGGGCTTGAAATTCTCCTGGGCATCCTTGGGCCCGAGGAGGAAGTACTTAGTGTGAGATTCCCACAAACCATTCTGGTTATTTTTGATCTATCTTTACTCTCTGGAGAGTTTAACCATAGTAGGCAGGTGGAGAGAAATCAAGAAGGAGTGGCCCAGACACTTACTTCCAACTTCTTTTTCTCTCTTCCTCTGTCCTGCAGAAGGGGGTCCTATTTTTCTTCCAGTGTGAGGCTCAAGAACCCATAGCTCTTACCATGATTAGATTAGGGTGACACATAATTTATCATCCAAACTGGGACATTTTTGAAAGTAAAGGCGGGGGAAGGGTCCCACTCATAATTGTGCACCAAGCAACAGGTGTAATCAGAGGCCAAGCTGGGTTAACCAAGATGCGTAGTCCGTAGTTAGGTGGGACCAAAATTCATGTATACCACTTCCACATTTAAGATTCTTTGCTCTATGTTATAACAGGTCTTCCTAAATAACAATGTAAGGTTGATGTAGCAAGAGATCTCCCCGTAAAAACTTTGTGTATACTGGAGTTCCTAAAGGAAAGATCACCTACGTGTATGTATACCCAAGAGTCGGGTAACTTAAGTAGCCACTGGCTGAACCCAATAATGCAATCATCTCGGCAGCTTCCTTTGTGTTATATTGACAGAAAGAAAGGCATGAACAAAAGAGGGTAGTGGTATAAGTGGATTTTGGTCTATAATACATTTTCTAAACCTACCTGGTGGGCTGGTTGCTTTGTTGCTTCTTACGGTCATGGCTATGTTTTCTCTAGCATTTGTATTCATTCAGTGTTAACTCAGGGAATCAATATATCTACTCATGTCTGAATGTTTATAAAAGTCAAGGAACGAGTTCGTGTGAGTTAGAGTTCTAGTTCTGTGAAACTGTGGAGAGAATGCCCAACTCCTAAGCAGCATTTGTCTAGCTGAAAGAGTTAGTTCTTGACTAAGTTGTGAGAGATTTTATTCATTTATCCATTCATTCATTCATTTATACCATGCATTATTCCAGTCAAGAAAAACAAGGGTGGTGGCCAAATATGGAGCCAAAAGTGAGGTTAAATATGCACACTATAATGACATACACGTGGATGTTCTATGGGTCACAAAATTGACTCTAAGCATTCTAGAAATCAATCAGTAAAATCTCTTGTGAGTTATACAAGTTAGTATTCATTAGATAATAGCTAATAATACAACAATAAATATAGTAGTTAACATTTATTGAGTGCTTTCTGGATGTTGGGCACTGAGCAGGAATAATTTTTTAAGCTCTCAGCAACCTATGTGATAAAAACTCAGATATTCATTTTATAGATGTGGAAATCAAGGCTTAAAGAGAATAGGTAACATACCCACAGTCAGTTGGCCAGAGGACTGCCGTGAGAGCATTTGCTCTATGCCACGTGTTTACATTTCTTCAAATGCTGGGAAAATTCACCCCTTCCTGGTTCTCAGATCTCTGATCTCTTTTGAGGGGTTTCATAGGGCAGGTTTCATTTGGGCTAGGATATACTAGGTCCGTGATAATACAGGGGATGTGTTCATTGCACCCAATACCTTTCCTTCACAATGCTCAGTATAATGCAATAGTATAATTATTTGTTGTCTCCCCAACTAGACTTTAAGGACCATGACTCAACGACTGTGTCTGTCTTTTCTACTGCCTTATCAGCCCTTGCACACTGTAGATGTTTAATAAATATGTTTTAAACAAATGAATGCAATAAAAAATCTCACAGGAGTATTTGTAAGACAATCTGCAGTTGTACAAGAGAACTTCAGTTCAGTCTGAACATGATATTTTATTTTCCCTTTAATCCTACTTCTCCTGCCTGCTCTCCCCCCCACATTATTTGTTACCCTAATAATTTAAGTGAAATTATTTTCTAATTTCTTTTCTTGACCTGACTTTGAGTGGAAGTCTCAAAAAACAAGGACCAAACAAAAATTTTCTTTTTCACAAATCATTTGTCTCTACTTCTATTCAGACTATTTCATAGTCCCTTGTGTGTGTGTGTGTGTGTGTGTGTGTGTGTGTGTGTGTGTGTGTGTGTGTGCCACATAACTGGCTACACAGAACATTTCAACAGAGCTCTTAACATTGCGAATGACCTGATTTTACTACAGAGTCTGCCCATCAGTCCATGGAAGACCATTGTTCCCCTTCAGAGCATACAAATGGTGGATTGTCTGTTCCCTACTTGTTTCAGCTTATGCAGCAGCTTCTGAAACTATTAATCCAATAGTTATTATCATGGTAATAACTAATGTTTGTGAAGAACTCTAAAGCTCCATAAGCCCTTTCACATACTTTATCTCTTTTGTAGATCCTCACAACTCTAACCTGTAAGCAGGTTAAGGAAGGCACTTTAATTACTCACATTTATAGATCAAGACACTGGGGCTTGGGGAGGGTAAGCGATGAGCCAGGGTCCTGGGGCATCCTGCGGCATCCTGGAGCTGGTGACAGTGGAGCCCAGCCTTAAAACCAGAGGTCCTGGGTGCTGATTCCAGTCTCTCATCACTACACTTCCCTGTCTCCAGTTTTGCTGAAAATCTTTTATTATTTATTTATTTTTTACTGGTGGGTGGGGCAGAGGGATGGTCAGAAATCACTTTACACACAAAGCAATTTGATAGCTTTGGTGCTCAGTGTGTCTGTTTTGGGGAAATGAGAAAGGAAGGTATTGGCCACAAAGGTGGTCAACTTCAGATTCAGGAGCAAAGCTCGAGAAAGCTCACTCACAAACTTCAGTCAGGCCTGGAAGGTTCAGTTCCTGGTAATGAATGGTAAGTTGCCATTGCTAGATGGTGATAGCCCATGCTAACTGACTCTTAACTTGCAAAAATGGCAAAAGAAATATGAACTTTGCTGTGGTTAGAGGCTCATTATACCTGGGAGGAACCTACCCAGTGTGGTTCCTCCTGAACCCAGCAGCCCATCTGGGACCAGACCCTTTGTTCAACTTGTCCAAACCTGGAGAAGTCATTATCCCATCTTTGGTTTGGCCTAGACATGATGGAGCCTCCCCAAAACATGTCTTCTATGCCCCCCCCCACCTTCTAGCATGTACTCTTCCTGATGACCAGCTGCAGGGGTGAGCACACCCAGACTGCCAGCCTGGCCCTCTGTGCCTATCTGCACAAGGGCACCTCTTGCCCATAAAGTTGTCCTTGTCCCCTCCCATCCCATTCCCTTTGTGAGGTTGACTTTAGCTACTAGAGTGAGCTCATTCTGTTTTCTTAGTACAGTAACTTTCTTTTTCTCATCATAAAAGCAATACACACTAAGAACAAGAAAGTTAAAAAAAACATAAATATGCAGAAACTAAAAATCAATCATTATCTTACCACCTAGAAGGACCACCACTATTTATATGTTTAGTGAACTTCCTTGGAAACTTTTTTCTATGCATTTTTAAATATCAGGCTGCAATAATTTTTATATCCTTCTTTTTTCATTTAACATGGTAATGCAAGCATTTTCTTATGTTAATAAAATACTCTTTTTAATGTAATTTTAAATAGTTACATAATAATTCATCATATTGATAAAACATAATTTGATTTCCTGTTATTGGATAGTTTTCTTCCTTTCACCATTATGAATAATTACTGCAATTCATATTTTTGTGCATAAATCTAATTGCAGATCTCTGAGGTTTTCTCTTAGGTACATTATTAAAAGAATTACCAAGTTTTGACATGGAGCTCTTGATTCAATATATGAGAGAAAAGAGCAGTTCTTTGTAAACTCCTTAGTATCCTGGTGTGAGTGATGGAATAGTGTATAGCACAGAGTAGATACATAATAAATGTTTGCTGCATAAATGAATGGGCTTAATCCTATTAGGAGTATTTGCATTTTAAAAGAGGAAACTTGACAACAAATGCATCTTAAATTGGTGGAAATTCAGACAGCAATATTTATAAAATTGAAGAAATCAGAATTGCAGTAAACACAGGACTATAGAGGAAAAGAGAGCTTCTAATAAGCATCATTCAATCAGCACTGTGAAAACCATAGCCCCCTATGGTCAAAGTAAGCACAGCTCTGTGGACCTTCCGAGCTCTCAGGTCAGTCAGTCAACATGAGCCTGGTGTCATGCTAGGGCCCAGGGAACAGATGAATGGGACACAGAGTCTATCTGAGAGAGACAGGTTAACCAGACAGTGCACAGTGTGGCATGAGCAGGGCAGAGCTGAGAGAGGAAGAGCAGCAGTGAAGTAACCAGCTCTTCCTGCAGAAGCCTCCTTGGGGAGGTGGACTTTGGAGCTGTGTCTTGAGCAAAAATACCTGAGAAAAGCATTCCAAGCAGATGCAAATGCCAAGAGACATCCTTCCTAATTCCAGAGAATCCTAGTGATGGAATGCTAATCTCCTCTTCCCTTCCCCACCCATCAGCACTTTGTCTTGTTGGTCATTTACACCTTAGTAAGAATCAGTTGCTCTGACTTTTCTCAGAGCAGAATTTGATAAAGAGAAAATAGAGCCTGAAAACTGGAGGCCTTCGAGACCTAAAGGGACAGGAAAGAATACCATTGAAAAGGAAAGGGGTAAAGACCAGGGAAACAGGAAGCGTAAGACAAGAACACTGAACTGTACGACTGGGAAAGGGAGGTTATGCACACAGAATAGGATGCACCCCCAGAGTTGTGCAACAAGGCAACCCTGGGTCCCCAAATAGTATAGGAAGGTGTGGCTTGGCCCCAAATGAAGGTCACATACCCTAATCCACAGAGCCTCAGTCCTGTTCTAAATGTTCTCCAGCAAGGGTTAATTCTCTCTCTGTTTTACAGCTCTACTTTGTTCGCTGTTAACATATAGTCTATGGCAATGTTTGAACCACTTCTGCCTCCTCTGCCCTGCTTGAGAGGACTTAAGCTGGTTGCCAGCAGCTTCGGAAGCTCTGGTTCCCACCTCTCTCTCTAACCTCATCCAGCACTGCGCTCTCCTCACACCTCAGCTCCACCATACTCACCTCCTGTCTGCTCCTCAAGCTTGTCCCCACCTCAGGACCTTCTTATCTCTCTGCCTAGAACTCTCTTCCTCAAGATCCTTGCAAGGCTGGTTCCTTCCTTCCCAACCTCCAGGTCCCTGCTCAGATGTCATTTCCTCTGAGGAACTGACCCCAACCACCTTACCTTTGCCATTAGCCTGCTTCTATGTTTTCACAGCACCTATCATTCATTGCAGTTATTTCTGTGTTTACTGATTTTGTATGGGGCTCCCCCACTAGGATGTGAGCCTCCTGAGGTCAGGAACTAGGTCTGTTTTGTTCACTGCCATAGCCCTAGCACCTAGAGCAGTACCTGCATACAGTAGGTACTCAACAAATACGTATTGCATGAATGAATAATCCACCTCTGAGATAGGATTTATTCAAGTTTATGTCCTTAGCTCCTTGCCCATAGCAGCTCCACTGTGTTCACTGGATTGAATTAAGCTGAAAATCACTATCGATCCAGCTTCTCTTTGAGGCAAGGCTACCTCAGTTCTTTCAAGCTTTCCTTTCCACTCCCCTTTCTAAGCCCTTCACCCCACCCTTTGCAAGTTGTGAACGGATCTCTTCGTGCCACATTGCTCATCTCACCTCCAATCAGCAGAGCACAAAATGACTTTTTTTTTCTCTTTTCAAAAAGCACAAAAACAGGATGAAAGCAGTTCTGATGAATTTTGAACCAGTGCGAGTTGTAAATTTCCTTCCGCCTTGTTTTCTTACCCTGTTGTTTCTGACTGAGGGCTGATGAGGACAGGTGGGAGATGTGTGGCAGTTCATCGCCTCCCACCACTGCCAGGCATCAGTCACAGCGGGACCGTGGAAAGCCACCGGGAGAGAGGGTGAAACAAACGGGGTGGCTCTGGGAAGGGTGTGGAGGACTAGCTCCAGCTGCAGAAACTTACATTTTCTCTCCTCTCTTGGCCTCCAAAAGCGGCCAGACCCAGACTGGGACCCTGTCCCAGGTCTCAGGGCCCCTGTGTCTCTAGGCAAGAGCAGATGGGCAGATCAGGCAGAATTCCGCGCCTGGCTCTGCTGCCTGCTGGATGTGTGGGACCTCGGCCCAGAGCCTAACCTCTCTCATCCTGTACATCCTCCTGATAAGATGGCACAAGAGTGCCTACTCGGAAAGGTTGCACGTGTTTGTATATGCAAGTTACGTGTAAAAGCACCTAGAATGGTGCAGGCACACGGTACGTGATCTGTAGGCAGTTGCTATTATCAAGAAGCTGAGTTCAGGTATAGGTAAAATAACTGAAGAGTGTGTTTATGTTTATCCATTAAATGAAAAAGAATTCAAAACGTATTATGATAGGCTCTACGTTTCCATTTTAGAAGTCAAAGACATTAGCTTATAGTTGCTAAACATCCTAGGGAATTTAAAGTAGATTCAAAGCTTTACTCAACTATCCAGTTTAGCATCATACTGTCCAAAAATTAGGTATAAGTGAAGTTTATACTAAAATAACCAGCTATTTGACTGCCACGGTGTAGACAGTACCGGCTCTCCATAATGATTTTCTTTCTCATTGTACCATGATACTAGAGCGGGATATTGACTTCTTTGGAGGAACATCAAAGAATTCTTGGATCCCCAGCTACTCTGCCATCCCTACTGGGATCTATCCTACGAAATCCTGTCATCTAAATCTTGCTTAGAACCAGTTAAGTCATTCAACTTGAATAAAGTACCAGTAGTGATTTTAACCAACTGGAATTAAATACTTTAATTTCCTAGAATGGATTAATTCACAAATGCATAAATCACGTTACTTCATAGGATTATGTGGTTGCCATGCAGTGATGAATTTCAAATGCCTAAACTTCTTTGTGTGAGTAAAAATTCACTGCACCCCAAGGAGAGGTAGCTTTGATTCCATTTTCAAGAGAATTTCAGTAAGATTTAATCTTAAAGTCCGAAAAAATATATTCCTCTGATGCCTTGCTGTTTCATAAGAAGGTGATCTCTCCCTTCCTCTTTTTCACGTGCTAAGCTTTCCTTTGGTATCCAAATAAAATCAGATTGGCACAGAGAGACCTCTGCATCTAGAATGGCAATTCTCACCACTGTTACTAGGTATCCTCCCGGTCACCACAGGAAAGCACACTTCCCTGCAGTCCAGTTACACACCACATCACCACTGGTTGCCACAGAATGGGATGCAGTTTCCCCAGTTTTGAGACCTAACAAACTAAATATCACGAAGAATGAAAGGCCCAAAATGGAGGTTGGAGAATGAAATTAACTAAAACTGGAACTCCAGCCTGACCAGTCATTGGTCCTTTATCACAGGGCTCAGGCATAGTCATGGGCCAACTGCGTTGGATCCCCACTGACACCAGTCCAGTTTCTTACGTATATTCCAGAGAGAAAGAGCATCATTAACCTCAAAGTCTGTTACTTGCTTTTGATGCACCTAAGTATCTACTGAATAAACATTTGCTGAATTAGAAAAACAAAAAAACATAGAAACAAACAAAAACCAATGTTCTGGCCATGTGAGATTGTTCACAGATAAAATTAAATTAAATAGTACAAGAATGTTGGCTTCTGAGGTCTCCAATTTTCTTCTGCTTTTATTTAATTGCTGACTAGTGTTCAGGGTTTTCCTCACTACTTTTTTTGTCAACCCCAGTTTCAAAATTGCTAACTCACAACCCTGTGAGAATCAAATATGCCAAGTAGAGTACAATGTTTACATACAGTTCTTTTTGTCCTTAGCCTGACAATATCCACTCAAAAGACTGCTTTCCAAAATTATTCAAGTCAGGTCCTTCGTTCCCCACCTCCTTCAGTGTGATATGTCATTCATTTGCAATACAGTTAGATTCATTTCTCATTGGCTGCATTTCATCTTGGGTTCCCCCGACATCCTGGTAGATTTTTCAAAATTTGCATAAAGTAAAATTTAGTTTTTGTGTTTTTATAGTTGTATGAGTTTTGATAAATGCATAAAGTCATGCCATGATGGTACCATACAGAACAGTTCTAGAATCCTCAAAATTCCCTCAGGCTGCCGCTTTGTAGTCAACCTCTCCCTCTACCTCCAAACCTTGGTAACTACTCATCTGTTTTCTGTCCCTCTAGTTTTGTCTTTTCTGGAATGTCATATAAATGAAATCATACGATATTGTAGCCTTTTGAGTTTAGTGTCTTTCACTTAGAAAAATGTATTTAAGGTGCATTCATATTATTGTGTGAATCATGAATTAATAGTTCATTCCTTTTTATTGCTGAGTAATATTCCATTGTAGGTATAGACCCTAATTTGTTTATCCATTCATCGGTTGACAGATGTCTGGATGGTTTCCAGTTTTGTAGTGACTATGAATAAAGCTGCTATAAATATTTGAGTACAGTTTTGTGTGAACATAAGTTTTCAGGTCATTTGGGTAAATATCTAGGAGTGAAATTGCTGAGTCATATGGTATGAATATGTTTAACTTTGTAAGAAACTATCAAACTGTTTTCCAAAGTGGGCTGAACTATTTTGCATTTCCATCAGCAATGTATGAGATTCCATTTGCTCTGCATCTTTGCCAGCACTTAGTACTGTGTGTTTGTATGTTTGTTTTCATCTTAGATATCCTCAGAAGTAGATAGTGGAATCTCATTATGGTTTCAATTAATATTTTCCTAGTGTCTAATGATGTTGAACATCTTTTCATATGCTTATTTGCCACCAAATATCTTCTTCGGTGAAGTGTTTGTTGAGTACTTAGGCCATTTTTTAAACTGGGTTTTTGAAGATATTTTCTTCCAGTATGTAGCTTATTTTTTCATTCTGTTAACAGTGCCTTTCACAAAACGAAAGTCTTAAAGTTTTGTAATGTCCAATTTTTAGATATTTTAATGGATTATCTTTTGGGTGCCATAGCTAAAAACTTTTTTCAAACCCAAAGTCCTAGAAGTTTTATAGTTTTATGTTTTACATTTAGGTCTATGATCCACTTTGAATTAATTTTTATATAAGTGTGAGGTTTGTGTCATTTCATTTTTTGTTACATTTGAACAATTTTTCCATTTGTTTCCTCACCGTTTGTTGAACAAAACTATCCTTTCTCCATTGAGTTGTTTTTGCACCTTTGTCAAATATCAGTTTGTCATTGTATGGGACTGTTTCCGACCTATCTGTTCTGTTCCACTTACTATTTTGTTTTGATTATATGTTTTTCATTCCGGGGCCGGCCCGGTGGCACACTGCTGCAGTGCGCCGCTTGGGAAGCACGGAGGCGCTCCCGCTGAGGGTTCGGATCCCACGTACAGACCAGCCGCTCACTGGCTGAGCGAGGTGCAGGAGCAACACTGAGGGTTGCGATCCCGTAGCCGGTCCCGGTCCAGTACGGGCGCGACACTGAGGGTTGCGATCCGTTGCCGGTCACGAAAAAAGACAAAAAGGGAAAAAAAAAAAAAATATATATATATATATATATATGTGTGTGTGTGTGTGTGTTTCATTCCTTTTGACAGTACTGTATTGCCTTGATTCCTGCAGTTTTATATTAAATCTTGAAATCAGGTAGCATGAGTCCTTCAACTTTGTACTTCTTTTTCAAATTATTCTAAATATTCCAGTTTGTCTTGCCATATACATTTTAGAATTATCTTATTACTATTGACAAAACATTAATTGCTAGGATTTGAACTGGGATTATATTCAATCCACAGATCAAATTGAGGGGAATTGACATTTTAACAATATTGAGTCTTGCAATTCATGAAAATGGTATGTCTCTCTATTTAGTTGGGTCCTCTTTCATTTCTTTCCTCAGTGTTTTTTTTAGTTTTGAGTATAAAGATCCTGCACATATTTTGCTAGTTTTATAAATAAATATTTGATTTTGGGGTGCCTGTTATAAGTAGTATTGTTCTTTTAAATTTCAAATTCCAGTTGCTCATTCATTGCTAGAAATACAATTGATGTTTATACACTGAGATTATATCCTGCTACCTTGCTAAATTCACTTATTCTAGGAGATTTTTGTAGATTCCTTGGGATTTTTCTATGTAGATAATCATGTTGCCTGCAATGAGAGTTTTATTTATTCCTTTTTAAACTGCATGCCTTTTATTTTTCTTGCCTTATTGCAGTATGATGTTGATAGGACAGTTGAATTCTAATAGTTGATCTAAACAAAAAAGTTGAGATAAAGCAATATTTAATTGTGGAAGTTCACATCAGGGATATAAGAAAGGTTTCTCAGACTTCGTCATCTGATTATTTATTTAGTCAATGAAATATTTACTTGTACCTCCAAGGTACTAAGTGATATGAGGAAGGCAAACATAAATCAAGTTGGATCCTACCATCAAGTACTTTGCAACTGAAAAATGGTAATAAGATTCGAATAATAGTTGCTACCTACAAATATAAATGTGGCTAATGCTGATCAAAGATAAAAAGAAAAAGAACAAGATTGTCTAGAGGCAGAACAGCAGGTAGCCACTAGTCATAGAACCTGGTCCTGGCTATGAAGTCAGGATGGAGGTGAGGGATAGTGCAGAAGGGGGCTCTTTGGGATTTGCTGACTGACTGGTTGTGAAGGCCAAAGGAGAGAGAGGAGAAGAGAGAATCTCCGGGGTTTGTGCTTCATTGCTTTTGGGGGTGGGGAGGACCCATAGATTGGCATTCTGAATTTGAGATATGCACTGAAAGATTCAGATGAGGTGACCCGCAGGTGGTTTGAAGTGCCAGACTGACTGGAACTAAAGAGTAAGGTCAAAGCTGAACACAGAAGTAGACCTTGGTCATGATTCCCCTTTTTACCCCAATCCCAGGCTCTGAGGCTGTAAATACTTGAGGACTGGGACTCGGCCCCTGCATTGGAACAGTGACCACAGTTAACGGGGTGGGGGGGCGGGTGCACAGGGAATGAGTGAGGGTAGAAGGCATCCTGCTGAACAGGTTCAGAAGATCTAGCCTCGTGTAAAATTAAAAGAAGGAGCCTTAACACCTAGATTAGTTTTAAAGAAGAGTGAAAGGCCACAATGTTTACTGTGTTCCTTTACTCAAATAGGGATAAAACTCACTTTACAGAGGAAGTTCCCTGTATGAGGTGAGGTAAGATGCCCATAGCTACCAGCAACAGAGCTTGGGTTCAAACCCATGTTTGTCTAACAGCAGCTTGCACCTGAAGAGCCTTTACCGTGTGCCAGGCACTACCGTAGATGCTTCAACCCTCTCACTGAATGCTCACAACACTCTATGAGGTAGCTTCTCTTACTATCCCCGTGTGATAGATGGGCACAGAGAGGTTCTGAAGGTTTCCCAGGGTCTCACTGACAGTAAGTGATAGAGGCACTTCTGCACTTGACTGCACTCGACGCCCAGTGTCTTCTGGTAAGCCACACAGAGCGGTCCTCACCAAGAAGAGGCACCAGGGAGTAGCAATGCTGACTTCAACCGCAGCGGAGCGATGGCATTAGAGTGCCCACCGTGAGTGTCGCAGAACACCTGCCATGCGCCCAGCACTGTCTTAGGTGCTGGGAATACGCAGATGCATTAGACACAGTCCCTGCCCTCTCCGATGTCAGTCTGGAAGGAAAACAGCCTCGTACACAACAAGTATAATATGTGCTGTGATGCATGGCATTCTGACAGCAGATATAAAGGACATGGGCACACAGAGAAAACGGACATTAATTTTCTGTTTTCCTGTCAAGGCAAGTGAATGGCAGACTCATGCATATGGCTGAAAGCATTTATTTTTGATGAAGTGCATGTTTAAATACCACCCTCCCCCTCGGTCAGGCTCATCCTCAGTCTCTGTCGTGGTGCTGACTTTGCTTTCTAAAAAGAAAGCAGGAGATTCACCCACAGTAAATGGAATTGGAAAGATATGGAGCATGAAACTCTCTTCTCAGATGTATTTCTGTTTTATTTTGCCTTTGAAAGCTGCATGTCTCATTACAGTGGAAACTAATCATGGCTCTCATTACAAAGTGAGTGCTGGAGAAGGCATCACCCTCATCTGTGGGATTTTAGGTTTAAAAACAGATCATCACCACTAGGTGAAGAAAACTTTGAAATTTTTAGATTCTCTCTTAGCTTTGAAAATGGCGAGTAGGTGTATGATATTTGCTTAGAAAAGTGTGATCCTAGCCAAATTCGGAGGTGGGCAAAGTGTATTCTCCTTTGGGAGCTCTCTTCCTTCATCCTCCCACCACACCACATTTCCCCCCCTTTATATTAGCAGAAAAAAACCTTTTTTCCTACTGTACTCTCAACATTCAACATAGACCACTCTATGTCAGATGTGGGTTCCCCCACCCCACACCTTCCAATTTCTCAACACCAGCTGGGTATCTTACAATTCAGTTCAATTGCGACACTACTCAGAGTTAGTGAGACCCTCTATAGCTTGAGGGCTCAGTCCCACAAGACTGCTCCCCACTCCAGATGTCAATCACATCTGTAGGTTCCCAGGTTACCCACAACATCTGTCTGACTTGGCTACAAATCAAAGTTTCCCAAGATCCCCTTCCTGGCTTCAATCGTTTACCAGGGCGGCTCATGGAACTCAGGAAAGCGCTTTACTTGCTATTACCTGTTTGTTATAAAAGGATACAACTCAGAAACAGCTGGACAGAAGAGAGGCATAGGGCAAGGTATGGGGAAAGGGGTGCAGAGCTTCCATGCCCTCTCCAGGTGTGCCACCCTCCATGTGTTTGGCAATTCAGAAGCTCTCCAAACCCTGTCCTTTTGGGTTTTTGTGAAGGCTTCATTACATAGGCAAAGTTGATTAAGTCATTGCCCAGTAATGATTCAACCTGCAGCCTTTCTCCCCTCCCAGGAATTGGGGGTGGGGGTGGGATGGGGCTGAAAATCCCAACCCTCTAATCACATGGTTGGTTCCCCTGGCAACCAGCCCCCATCCTGAGTCTGCCCAGGAGCCCCCAGCCACACAAAAAGACACTTATTGCTTCAGAGTGCCAGGAAAGGAGGGGTGGGGGGAAGAGACCAAATGTATATTTCTTATCATGTCACGCCTCTCTCTCATTCCATCTCTCTCAGATGTTTAGTGCTTTATCGCTTCATTGCTCCTTCAAATCCCTCCAAACTGATGTAAGAAAAAGGTCTGAAACTCTTTCACAATAAAGCATAACTGATTAGTATAGTTTAAAGCCAGGCCTCTCAAAGTGGGGCAGCAGAGTGTGTCCAGGGTACCCGGTAAAGCCTGGGACCAATATGGCACATCTCTGAGACAACAAATTTGCTTTAAGCTGTAGGAAAAAAAACATTATTTTATATTAAAACAAACATAAATATAATATGAAGTGGAATATGAAATGGTAAATGAATGAAACATGTGAATGTGAATCGTTACAGAAGCAGGACAGTGCAGGAGGCAAGGCACATCTTGCTAAGCCCTCAGAGCCCTGGGGTGGTAGATCCTCTCCTCTGTCCTCTGCCCGTAGTGGACAAGCACAGGTATGCCCCCTTCTGCAGGCAGGAGGGTGAGACCGTTGAGGAGCCCTGGAATGGGAGATCTTGGAGTCAAGGGATTTACATCCAAACAGAGACAACAGAAGCAGCGGGCCTGAGGTTGGAAGTAAATCCACCAAGTTCCTAAGAAATATTCTTTAATTCACCAAAATTAAGCAAATAAGAAGGGATACTAAACACTGACCTATCAACTACATTGTGCACGTTTTAAATAGCAGCAGTGGGATACTGCACGTTTAATTTTGCTTTCAAAAACTTTTCAGGATTGTGTTTCCCCCCAGTTTAAAAAAGATGTTTTTAAACTCATGTTGCTTTGTGGCAGATGGAGGTACCAAGGGGCATGTTTTTAAACAACTTTTATCTTTGATCAGCATCTGAAATTCTTGATGCATGAATCCCTCTGGCACCGTGGTGAGGCCTACAGACTCCTTCTCAAAAAGAGCTTCTAAATACATAACATAAAATACACAGGATTTTAATTAAATTGAAATATAGTTCAAAATGTTTAAAAACCAAATTTGTGACCTAGTAATACACGCACTTCTTTATTGATGTATTAAACAACAAGTCCCAGGGAGAAGGGGGAGCAAGATGGCCAACTAGAGTTGTCTGGCGCTCCTCCCCTCCACAGAAAGGGACCAAAACAACGAACAACCACCTGTGTTTTGACTGGAATGACCGAAGAAGTATGCTGTAGAGCACCAGGCGAGTAACGGGGACCAGGACAGCACCGCGGAGAGCAGAGCGAGGTGTCCTGCCTCTGCCACACGACCTCCCCAGAGGGACGGGCTTCAAGCAGGCAGGCTTCTCCTAGCTGATCAGCAGCCCTCCACAGAGCTGCCAGGCCTTGCTGCACCAGGGCACACCTGCTCCCTGCTCAACAACAGATCAGGCAGTGGTTCCACCTCCTTGCAGCAGGCCTCCACAAAACTGCATAAACCTGTACACCCCTGTAGGCTTGCTCTAGGTTTGACAGTTGATCTGTGGCCCTCCACAGAGTTGCCAGGCTCTGCCACATGAGTGTACGTGTGCTCACTGCTTGACAGTGCATCAGATGAAGACTTTGCCTCTCCCCAGCAAGCCTCAACAGACCTTCCCAGACCTGCTGCACCAGTGTACACCTGCACCCTGCTCAATGACTGATCAGGTGGTGGCTCTCCCTCTCCCAGCAGGCCTCCACAGATCTGCCCTATCCTGTTACATTCATGCACGTCTGCACCCCACTTGATAGCAGAACAGGCAGTGACTCTGTCTCCCTCTGGCGGGCCTCTACAGAGCCGACCAACTCTACTACACTCATGTAGGCTTGCTCCAGGCTCAACAGCTAAATGAGCAGCAGCTTCACCTCCCTCCAGCAGGCCTCACAGAGCAGCTCTGCCTTGTTGCACCACTGCACACCTCCTCCAGGTGTGACAACTAATCTGGCAGTAGCTCCACCTTTTCTGGCAGGCCTCCATAAAGCCACCTGGCCCTGCTGCACCTGTGCATGCTAGCTCCTGGCCAGGCAGTGCTGCAGCTCCCCTGAAAGGCCTTTGCAGAGCCACATGACTACCTTGACCCCAGAACCAGGCTTATCTGCTTCCAGCCCAAAAACTGGATGGGCAGTGCACTACCCACTGGGAGAGACAATCTCAGAGCTATGTACCCATGCTGGGTCCGATATCCAGTTGGACAGTGACTCTGTGCCACAGAGAGACCACCAAACACCTTGTTGGCCCTCTGTACCTACACACACATGTCCTAACAACGAGCCCATAATCTTCACTCCCAACAAAACAGCCCAGTGCTGGCACAAACTCTCACAGTCTAGGCCACTGAGGCATCTTCAGACATCACTGAAGAGGATTACAACCAAAGAAACTGTACAGAGAATACTCTACTGAGTCCACCCAAAGCCAAAGCCAGCACAACATATCCAACAGACACCCTAGGACCCATGTACAGGAAAAACTCTTTTCTACATAATCTACTTCACAAAATTGGGAAAAGAAACGACTCCATTAGATGTGCAGATATCAATATAGGGACACAAGAAACATGAAAAAGCAAGGAAACATGATACCCCCAAAGGAGCACAATACATCTCTAGCAACAGTTACCAAAAAAAAAAAAGAAAGAAAGAAAGAAAGAAAAAGAGAGAGAGAGAGAGAGAGACTGTCACAAAATGCCTATAGAGAAATTTCAAATTACAATCTTAAGGAAACTCAACAAGATATATGAGAACACAAACAAACAAACAAGTGAAATCAGGAAAACAATTCATCATCTGAACAAAAATATTTAATGGAGAGATAGACATAATTAAAAAGAACCAAACAGAAATCTTGGAGCTGAAGAATTTAATGAATGAAATAAAAAATGCTATTGAAAGCTTCAACAACAGACTATATTAAGCATTAAGCAGAAGAGAGAAGTTCTGCACTTGAAGACAGATCTTTTGAAATAGCTATGTCAGAGAAAAAAAAAAGAATAAGGATGGCCTATGAGATCTATGGGACACCATTAATAAAACAAGTGTTTGAGTAATAGAAGAAGAGATGAAGACATAGAAACCATATTTAATGAAATGATAGCTAAAACTTCCCAAGTATTAGGGAAGATGCGGACACTCAGATTCAGGAAGGCCAAAGCCAATTAAATTCAACCCAAAAAGATCCTCTCTAAGGCACATCATAATCAAACTGTCAAAAGTCAAATTCAGAGAATTCTAAAAGCTGCGAGAGAAAAGTATCAAGTTGCATGTAAACTAATTTCCATTAGACTATCAGCACTTTTCTCAAAAGAAATCTTGCAGGCAAGAAGAGAATGGGAGGATATATTCAAAGTGCTGGGGTTCAAAAAAAATAAAAAAACACCTCTCAATCAAGAATGCTTTACCCAGCAAAGCTATCCTTCAGAAATGAGGGAAAAATAAAGACCTTTCCAGACGAGGAAAAGCTAAAAGAATTCATCAACACTAGACCTACCTTACAAGAAATGCTTAAAGGAGTGCTAAACTGAAAATAAAAAGATGATAATTACTATCATAAAAACAAGAAAAAGTACAAAATTCTGCAGTAGAGATAAGTTTATAATTTAAACTTAGAATACCCCAGTGAGGTTATAGTACTATATACATCCTTCAATCCTCTAGTATGAAGATTTAAAGTCGGAAAGGTCAAAAAAACAACAGCAGCAATAATTAGTGGCTAAGAAACATATAATAGATACAAATGTAAATTAAGGCAACAAAAATACAAATTGGGGGGGATGGGGAGGAAGGACAGAGTATTTTCATGTGACCAAAGTTAAGTTGCTATCAGCTTAAAATAGTCTCTTATAATTACAAGAGCCTTTATGTTAGCTCCAAGGTAACCACAAAAATAAATTACAGCAGTTATATAAATGAGAAAGAAAAAGAAAACAAAGCTTAGCACAACAGAAAACCACCAATCTACAGAGGTAAATAACAAGAAAAAAAGAGAAAGGAACTAAAGATCTACAAAACAACCAGAAGGCAATTAACAAAATGGCAGGAACAAGTTCTTACATATCAATAATAACCTTGAATGTAAATGAATTAAACTCTCCAATTAAGAGATATGGAGAGGCTGAATGGATTAAAAAACAAGACCCAACAATATTCTTTCTACAAGAGACTCCCCTAATTATTAAAGCAAACAGGGAGTGAAAGCAAAGGGCTAAAAAAAGAAATTCCATGCAAATGGAAACCAGAAGTGAGTAAGAGAAGCCATACTTACAGCAGGCAAAATAGACTTTAAATCAAAAACTGTAAAAAGAGACAAAGAAAGTCATTAAATAATATAAGGGGATCAGTTCAACAAGAGGATATAACAATTGTAAATATATATGCACCCAAAACTGGAGCATCCAGATATATAAAGCAAATATTATTAGACCTAAGGAGAGAGACTGCATTACAGTAATGGTAGGGAACTTCAACACCCTACTTTCAACAACGAAGAGATTATCTAGACAGAAAATACACAAACGTCTGACTTAAACTGCACCATAGTCCAAATGGACCTTACAGAATTTACAAAATGTCCCATCCAACAGCTGCAGAATACACCTTTTTCCCAACTGTACACAGAACATTCTCCAAGACAGACCATATGTTAGGCCACAAAATAAGTCTACACAAATTTAAGAATACAGAGATCATATCAAGTATCTTTTCTACCACAAAGGTATAAAACTAGAAATCAGTATGAGAAACTTCAGAAACTTTGCAAACACATGGATATTAAACAACATGCTCCTGAACAACCAATGGGTCAATGAAGAAATTAAAAGGGAAATTTAAGAATTCTTTCAGACAAGCAAGAATGGAAACACATCATACCAAAACCTAGAGGACACACCAAAAGTGATTCTAAGAGGAAAGTTTATAGCAATAAATGGTGACATCAAAAAAGAAAGATAAACAATCTAACAATGTACTTCAAAGAACTAGAAAAATAACAACAAACTAAACCCAAAATTAGCAGAAGAAAGAAATAATATAATGCTCAGAGCAGAAATAAACAAATAGAAACTAAAAACACAATTGAACAAGGGCAGACGGGCGTGAGAGCTGAGCCGCCGGCTGAATCCTCGCCGTGAGAGCGCCCCCTGGGGCTCTTCGGTCTCCTCGGCTTCTCGGGCTGCTGGGAGGCTTCTCTGAGATGATGATGTGAACATAGTGCTTGAACATATGTGAGCCTTTCCAGTGAGGATAAAGGACGTCTTCCACCCACCACCCTCATCTGGAGAATAACCCCTCAGGTCCTGGAATACGTGTATATACGGCTCTTGTGAACTGCAAAATAGATCTCAACAAAGCTGGAGCTACAAGCCACTGTCGAGTAAATTAGTAATAGCCCAAAAGTTATCATTAAAAGAGGTTTCCTGGCCGGAAGAAAAATGGCGACGGGTATGGAGCGCCCGTGTCAGGAAACGGCGCGATCCTGAGAGC
>NW_007734173.1:84159-97769 GCF_000696425.1 Galeopterus variegatus | reverse complement strand
AAAGCTTGCTCCGAGCCAGCACAGTCTCTAGCTACTGACCTCCCACTCCTGCTTTGCCCAACACAGTCTAACCTCATGCTGCAGCTGGACTGGTTCCCTTCAAAGGGTTGGCTTTGCAAACAAAGCCCAAGTCCCCACCCGGCCTGGGCACTTCCCCAAGACCCTAAGCCCTGGCCACATCTTGGCCACATTGGCTTCAATACTCCCAGGCCCCCATCACTCACTACACTTCAGCCTCATGGCCTCCTGGTTCCTCCAACGCCCAGCACACACCTGCCTCTGGGCCTTTGCGCTCACTGTTCTCTCTGCCTGCGGTGCTATCCCCAAGGTGTTCACAAGCCTGCCTCCCTCACTCTGCCTGGTCTCTGTGCAGATGCCCTCTCTGGCCATCTGTCACAGAGACTCACCTCCCTACCTCCTTCTCCCTCAACCTTGCTTTATCGCCACTCCAGGCATGTATGACTGCCTAGAGTCATATCATACATCTGTTTCTATCTTGTCTGTTTCCCCTCATCCCATTAGACTGTCCACTCCATGAAGGCAGGGATGTCATAGTCTTACTGCTACATGTCGGCTCCAAAAACAGTGGCATGCAAATAATAGGTGACCAATAAATATTTGTCAGATGGCTGGTAGTCGCAAATTCCAGAGGGAGAGTTTGGATTGATTTCATTTTTATGTATTTATTTATTTTAGTGGCCAGAGGTACTGGGAACCGAACGCTTGACCTTGGTGTTATAAGGCTGTTCTCTAACTTGGCTAACTGGCTAGCCCCTAATTTCATTTTTAAACTCTATGAAGGGGATTGCAAAGAACACTCCAAGCTTAGAATTCCTGGGCTGGACACCCTTGAGAATCTGCTCCAGCCTGGTACCCCATGATGGACTGGCCTCTCCCCAGCACAGCATAAGCACTAAGATCTCCCACAGATATAAATCTCCACATCCATCACTGCAGACTGGGAGGTGTAAGGTCACAGATGTAACAGGTACACTCTCCAGACTCCATACAGACCCAAAACCAGCCAGAGACAAACAGAGAATCCTCATCAAAAAGTCAGCCCCTGCCCAAGAGCTCTCAGCAAAGGACCACAGTGTAAGAAGGGCAGAAGACAGCCCAGGAGAGAAGGGCCTCATAGAGAAAACCTGCACACATCCAAGAGCAGTGATGTGCCCATTCTAATTTGGGCTCAGATGGGAAATTAGAGTTGGGCAAGGTCATAAGGAAGAGAAGAGGCCCCGATAGCGAGGAGGACGTCAGCATATTCCTCCCTCACAGCCATGAAATTCTACAAGCAATTTCTCTTAATTTTAACATCAGCTTTGGGCGAGGGCCATGAATAGAATTCTAAATATACTCCAGAGCAGAATTAAGTGGGATCTTCCAGTTTCTGAAAGCGACTCATGGAGAACGCATCAACTGGGATGAGAATGTGACGTCGGCCACCACAGGTCACCTTGCTGAGCGCCCTCCTGACGGACCAGCCGTGGCCGGAGCCATCTCCACTCACTCCTTCAAGCCCCAGCAGCCACGTGCGAGTTCCCTAACAAACAGGAAGGTAGACGGGCCCTGCCCCAGGGTCACCTAGGGCCTCACAGATGACATCAGATTCCAGAATGAGTGCAGGACAGAGCTATTTTCCACAATGCAAGACCCCGCAAGAACAAGGGGACTTAAAACAAAGTTCTGAATTGAAGCACAATCTAGAAAAATCCCCATCAGTCTTCCCAAAACTGTTGGGGTCACCAAGAAGACCAAGCAAAGCCTGAGAAAGTGTCACAGCAAGAGGAGCCTGAGGACACATGATAACTGAATGTCACGTGAGATCCTAATGGGATCCTGGGACAGATGAAGGACACTAGGGAAAAACTAAGGACATCTGAATAAAGTGTTAATAATTATGTTTTGATAGTGGCTTATCAGTAGTGACAAATGTACCACAACAATGTAAGATGTTCATTACAGGGGAACCAGGGTGCAGGGTATAGGGGAGTCTGTACTATTTTCACAATTTTTCTGTAAAATTAAAACTGTTTGAAAATTAAAAGTTTATTTTTTTAAAAGTCCTCTCTTCTTTCCATCTAACAGAGGGGCTCTCACGGGTCAACTCTAGTGCCTGGCCTGTGTTCTTCAGCTGGGGCCAGAGGATGGAGCCTGAGGTACCCTGAGACTCTCACGGAGCGCCAAGGGGCTGCCACAATGGGACCCGCCTGCACACAGGGCTGTTGGGAAGCGTTTCCTGCAGACTAGGAGGGAGCAACGTGGAGAGAGAATGAGGACGGAGACGTTTCTCATCTCCAGAGCCGGGTCTCCAGGAAGTCCTAGGACCAGCAGCACCTGACACCTTGCAGGAAATGCATGTTCTCAGGCCTTGTGACAGCTGTACCAAACCAGAAATTCTGGGAAGGGGGCCCAGCACACTGCGTAGACAAGCCCTCCAGGCAACTCGCACACACTGAAGCTGGAGACTGTTCACTGCTGTAGAAGATCGCTGGGAAGGGGGCCCAGCACACTGCGTAGACAAGCCCTCCAGGCAACTCGCACACACTGAAGCTAGAGACCATTCACTGCTGTAGAAGATCGCCTGGAAGGCAAAGACCCCACCAGGGAGTGCTGGCACGGGACGGCTGCCAGTGGATCCACCAGTGGATTTGAGGAAGCAGCCGAGAAGGGCTGGCCCGTACTGTCCTCAGCTGGAAAGTTGTGGACCTATGGATCCAGATATCCAACCCCCAGCGAAAGCACCAGAAGATAGTCAGTTCTAACTAACTTCCAAGCCCAGACAGAAGCCACGCTCCAGCAATGCCACCCCAGCCCTTTCCTCTCCTGTGTCCCCACCCTCCAGCTAGTGAATGCAGGAGGCCAAGGGGGACAAAGAGCAGACACCACCACACTCCACACCAAGGCAGGGGCACCAGTGACAGCACACGAAGGGACTGGAAGATTGAATCATCAGCATCATGGCCTAAACACTAATGTCTGAAGAGCCCTCTTTCCTGAGAGGGAACAGAAAAGTCATAGGGCCTGCCCTGAAAAGCAGACCGGGGGACAGTGGGAGACAAAATGTAAGCCGCGGTTGGTATTTTTGCTATGTTTCAATGTGTGTGTTCACATGGACCGGTTTGCATTTGTATCAGTTGCCTGTTTCTGCATAACAAGCCACCCCATAACACAGTGGCCTAAAATGATAATGATTTTACTGCTCACGTGCTGGGGGCCAGAAATCTCAGCAAGGCTCATCCGCTCCACCTGGGAGGGCTGGGTCGGTCACTCACGCAGCTGCGCTTGGCTGGAAACCTGGCCAGGGCCACAAACATCCGGCTGGGCCCCTCTCACTTGTCCCCGGTCGGTACTGGCCTTCGGCCGGGCACCTCACTTCCCCCAGCAGGATGGCTCAGGCCACTTTACACGCATCACAATGTCCCCCAGAGGGCTGAGATAGGCTGCAGAGCTCTTAGGTCTGGGCCCAGATGTCACACTGTGCCACGTTTGCTGCATTTTATTGGTCAAAGCAAGTCACAAGGGGATGCCAGGTGACAGGAGGCAGCCTCCGCCTATTGAGAGGAGGAATGGCAAAGTCACACTGCAAAGGGCAGGTGGGGTTACAGTTGATGGCTGTGCCCACCTTAGGGAACAACTAGTACTGAGTTATTGTCCCCTTTTTATAGGTGGAAGAGGGCACAGAGGCCCCACTTTGTATGTCAATGTGATTTATTTCTTCTCTAGTCCAAGTACCCGGCTCATCTACCCTGTTCTTAATTATCATCTTCCCTTAAGGTCTCTTAAGACAGAAATCTTTATCTTCTCCTTCCCCCAAACCTGGCTCTCCTCCAGTCCTCCCCATTGAGCTGCACACGTCCCACACGTGGGGGTCATTGTCATCCACCCACCATACAAACACTCAGTGCCTGTCCTGTGCATCCTAGTTCCTAACACCAGCAGCCTACACCTGCTCCTTTGCTACTCCCTCTGCCCTCTGGTCCCTCTCTTCTCTCTGCAACAGGCCCACCCCCTCCACACCCCCCATTTGTCTACAGAGCAGCATCAGGCTGACCTTCCCCAGTCCCAGAGAAACTGTCCTACAAACTCCAGAGGCTCTGCATTGCTCACAGGATAAAGACCAAACTGTCAGCGTGGTCTTCACTGCCCTGCATGGGCTGGCTGTCCACCTCCCCAGCCCCATTGCCAGCTGTCTGGCCCAAACACAGTGACAATCCCTCTCCCACCACAGGGCCATCACACGCACTATTCCCTCTGTCTGGAATAGTCATTACTGTCCCCCACCCTCTTCACCTGGTTCACTCCAGGGGACAGAGTATGCTTTTGTGTGTTAAAAAAAAACAAGAGAGGAAGAATATAATGCACAGAAATTTTCTGAGAGCACATACAAGAAAGTCTTCAGTGGCTGTCTCTGGAACGAGAGACGAGCACAGGCAGAGACCTGGTTTTCACTGACGGTAAAGACAGGTGATATTTACTGAACGCAACCATGAGATAGGCACTTACAGATTATATCTCACAATAACCTCAAATAACACATGGTGTTGATGCTATCATAATTCCCATTTTATAGATGAGAAAACTGAGGCCAATAAAGGAGAAACAGACCACTGGCAAGTAAAAGAACAGACTGAACCCAGGCCTAATCTAAACCGAGAGACACACCTGTCCCTATAACACCCTGTCTCCTGCCACCAGAGAATTTTTCAACAACTGCATGTACTATTTTTCCAGTTTCAAAAAGCCTGCTTATTTTTAAAAAGAATGAGGTCTCCCACCTCCCACAAGGAGCATTTACTTTTCCTCCCCTGCTTATATTTCCAAGAGGCAGGGAGTATCTTCGAAGACTACACATCATAGAGGATCCATGGTTCTGAGAGTCTGCTAAAGATTTGCTTTTTTGGTCAAAGCTGCTGTAAAATTAGCATCCATGTAGACGCCCTACTCAAAATACACTAAATGACGGGATTATACTTTAGCCCAACAGTTCTCCTTCGACAGGGTAAGCCCAGACACTTTCAACAGCAGTTCATGGCTTTCAAGAGGCATGTACATCTCCTGGGGGGGTACCAGGAATATCTCTGCACTGGCTGCTCTGGGCATCCTCCGCCCCAACAGCCCAGGCCAGGAGACGTCTCTGACCTTGGCTTTCCCTTTGTCCCCAGTGTGCTGCTGGAAGGTTAAGGGGTACACCAGGCCTTTCTGTGTGCACCAAGACAGAGCAGCCTCCTGGTCATACTCGCAGCCCAGTGCAAACCAGGAGAAGGTGGTTGTGCCTTTGTGGCCAACACTTTCTGCTCTACTAACTGACATTTAGGGGGCATTTACCTGTAAGTAAATTATAGTTAAGTTACTGTAATTTTAAATTACTGCAAAGGTCCCACGCCTTTTAGGTAGGAACTATCATTGTCCCCAGTTCATAAAGGAAGAAACTGAGGCACAGCCTGATGAAGGGACTTGCCAAGGTCGGCCAGGTGCCATCCGTAAGGCTGAAGTGCGATCAAGACCAGCAGGCCAGCTCCTGGGCACTCAGCACACAGGCTCCAGCACTCTGCAGGAGGGACAGGCCATGGACCCTGACCCGGGGTCCCTTTCCATCTGTGGCCTTTAAAAAAGATGAGGAGAAGGTATATCAGTGCACACACACACCGCATGCACACATGTGCACACACATACATGTGCACAAATGATGACTCATTCTCCCAAAGACTTGACAAAAATAAGCAGAAAAAGCTATAATGAAGGTTATCGCCTGAAAGACAGATGGTGAAGCTGACCTTAAAAGATCTGCTTGTGAGTCTCAGATGCTGTGCCATCCCCCATTAGCCACCTCTTCTCTTTAGGAAGGAAGGAGGGAGGGGACCAGGAAGAAGAGGATGAAGGAGGGAGGGGACAGAGGGAAGGAAGAAAGGAAAAGTCAGGAAGGGAGGGAAGGGGAGGGGAAAAGAAAAAACAAAGTCCCTGGGTTTCTGTAAAAGAGACCACATGCTTTTGTCCTCCAAGACCCCCGACCTAGTTTCCAGCTGGTACACAGTTCATGGCAGAGGTGGCTCCTGCAGCACTATACCACTGAGGCAGGCAGGAAGGCCAGAGCCTACCTGAGAAAGGCCACCGTGCGAGATGTGAAGGATTCTGAACACGCCTTCCCAGACTATGCATTCCCTCACCGGAGTCACAGCCCTGTGAGCCTGGAACATCTTTGGTGCCAGCAAGCAGGACGGCCAGAGCCTACCTGAGAAAGGCCACCGTGCGAGATGTGAAGGATTCTGAACACGCCTTCCTAGACTATGCATTCCCTCACCGGAGTCACAGCCCTGTGAGCCTGGAACATCTTTGGTGCCAGCAAGCAGGACTCGGAAGATCATGGGGACATATCCAGCGGTATAGGAGCCAACTTGAAGGAGCTCCCTATGGCCATGTCTGGGACAGTTTGAGCAACAAAAGAGTGACAGCAATGGGCCATGGTCTGTAGAATAAAATAAATATGTAGGAGTCCATACTGCTATAAGTAGATGGTTAAATAAATACATACGAAAGTAGGGCAAATTTTCCTTATAGTGGAATTCCAACTAATAAATGTGGGAGGAATGAGGGAAACAGAAAACCACCATTCAACAAGCACCACAGTCATAGCTGTTGCCATAAGAATCACTAGTGCTGGCGAAGGTGTCACAGAGAGAGTTTGCAGTCTTGAAGGATCTCCCGACAAAATACTAACTAGTTACAAAAAAGAAAAAATTACTAACTTCAATGTGAAAACAACTAGCCTACTGATCAAAGTCCCAGGAATGGGACAATTGACATTGTGGGCCTCCTAACACGATGCCCTGGGAAAGACACATTGCTTCTGTGGGATTCTTGCCAAAAATGCATAAGCTAAATTTAATCAGGAGGACCCATCAGACAATCCCTTGTTTAGGGGCAGTTTACAAAATACCTAACAGTGTTCTTCCAAAGCATCAGGCTATGACAGACAGACTAAGAAACTGTCCCAAATTGGTGGACACCAAGGAGATGGGATGGTTTTGCAACATGAGATCCTGGTTTGATCCTGAGCCAGAAAAGGACATTAGCGGGAAAATGGACAAAATTCTGATTAGTTCTGTAGATCAGTCAACAGTACCAGTGTTAACTTCTTAGTTTTGACAATTTACTATGCTTATCTATAAGATGTTATCTGAGGAACATGGGGAACGGTACACAGGATTTATTTTTACCATTTTTGCGATTTTTTTTAGATTCCCGAAATATTTCAAAATTAAAAGTTAAAAAAAAAATGTTTTAAAGGAAACAAATACACATAAAAGAGTAGATTTGGGGCATTTGAGAGCCATAACAGTGGAGCCACTAAGTTAGAATGGAAATGCAGACGTGGCACAAAAGGGGGGCAGGTGAGTGCAAATTGCTGGCAAGGGGTTCTGGAGCGGCTCCCCATGAGCTGGCAGAGACGCAGGTCTGTGTGCCAATGGGGAGGTAGCAATGATCGCAACAGCCCCACACATCCCCACAACACACTTCACAACCCCATACAGCCCCACACCCACCCCACACCACCCCACACAGCCCCATGCCACCCCGTCTGCAGCCTCAGGACCAGGCAACAGCCAGCCCATGTCACAGACCCAGAGGTGGAGGCAGCATAAGGCGGGGGCCTCAGAGTCTGGAAATGTGTCCATGACATCATCAGCTGTGTGGGGGGTGGTGACAAGCCCCATCACCTCTCTGAGCCCCCAGCTCTCATCTGTAAAGTGAAAGCAGTAGCATTCTCTCCACATATTCATTTTCTACTGCTGCACAACACAAACCATAAACTTAGCACCTCAAAGTAACGCCTGTTCACGAGCTCGTAGTTCTGTCGTCAGAGGTGTGGGCACAGCAGAGCTGGCTCCTGTCCTCGGGGTCTCAAAGGCTGAAATCAAGGTATCAGCTGGGCTACATTCTCATCCAGAGCTCTAGGAAGAATCTATGTCCAAACTCATGCAGGTTGTTGGCAAAATTCAGTTCCCTACAGCTATGGAACTGAGGTCCCCGTTTCCCTGTTGAATGTCAGCGGGGGCCACTGTCAGCTCCTAGAGATCATCCCCAGGTCCTTGCCACCCACATCCCATGCCTCCTACTCCCAACCTCCAGGAAGAACTGTGTCCCTTTCTTAAAGTCTTCTGTACCCTCTAAGATATCCTAGTCCAGGAAAGAACTCCCACACTCAGGGGAGGGGATCACACAGGTCACGGGTCGCTGAGGGTGTAATGACTCCGCACTCCCCCACAGTGGGAGGTGCACATAGTAAGCATGCGATGAGCAGCCACTACCACCACCCGCCCCATCATTCCAGGGAAAGAAACTTTCTCCAAGGAATCCACGTCCAACCCCCACCTTCCAGCTTCTCACATTTAAAGAAGAAACGAGAAAGCACGGTCTATTCTAGGGCACCCCTGGCAATCATTCCAAATGTCATGAACTACCCCAGACTCTCTCCAAACAGGTCCAGACTCTCGTCTTGTGCTCAGGATGAGACAGCCACCACTCATGCCACCCTCCAGGCACTGCCATCACCCCCCATTTGTCCTGGGCAGAGCCCTTGGCATCACACTGAGTGCCCAGACACCACATGGGTGCCCCATGACACATGCGCTTCCTCCCTCCTGCCCTTCCCTCCAAGCTGAGATGGAGCCCCTCCCCTTCACAAACCCTCCTCAAGTTCTGCAGACCCAGCCCCTTTCTGAATGAGCTCTGTACTCCTTGGCCCAGCCACCACCCTCTATGGCCTGTCATGCCTTCCTTGATGATCTCCTGGCTCACTCTGCTGTCTCCCAGAACCCACATACCACCCTGGTGTGGCCAGCTCGAGCGATGTCTTGGGAATGCACCCAATCATGCTGTTACACTCAATGCACACAGTCTCATCCCTCTTTCTGGGCTTCCCACGCAGACCCAGCCCCTTTCTGAATGAGCTCTGTACTCCTTGGCCCAGCCACCACCCTCTATGGTCTGTCATGCCTTCCTTGATGATCTCCTGGCTCACTCTGCTGTCTCCCAGAACCCACATACCACCCTGGTGTGGCCAGCTTGAGCGATGTCTTGGGAATGCACCCAATCATGCTGTTACACTCAATGCACACAGTCTCATCCCTCTTTCTGGGCTTCCCACGGTCTCCTTCGGTGCAGACAAGCTTCTCCCCCATCCAGGAGCCCCTTCCCAGGGGCTCCATCCCCAGGACACCATACTCCCACTCCTCTCTAACTCCAGTCCTGGCCAGCTCCAGTTCCGAACACCATGAGCTCCCGCCCTGTCCACCACATGGCCTCTGCACATACCATTTTCTTTGCCCAGCACACTTTCCCTTCCCTCTTGGGCTGGTTAACTCCAACCCACCCTGCGTATCTAACTTCCCCTGGAAACCCTACAGCAGCACCCCAAGCATGTCCACCTCTTCTCTGTGACTCCAGAGCACCTGGGCAGTGCACGCCGCAGCTTGGGGTTGTGTCGCCTGCAGATTAACACGATCCAAGCCCACCTCCCACAAGGCCATCCACTCCATGGGGAAGGGGAATGGGTTTGCTCACTGTGGTATTCCCCAGGCCCAGCACCATGCACAGCAATATAAAAGGTGCCCAGTGTGCTGGAAAGGAGGAAGTAAGAAGGAACAGGAGAGGGAGGGAGGGAGCGCACATGCAGTGAGCTGCGGGGCATGTCAGCATCTCCCGTCTGCCTCTTTTTGTCCACACCCCCAAGCTGTGGCTCTCAACTGTGGGCAGAAGCCATTTAATTCCCCTTCTCCACTGAGTGCTGGTGCCTGGAATGTCATCCCACCAACATGGGAACTGAGCCCCTGGGGGCTACAGGGAGCAACCTCCACATCTTCCTGGGCAAAGAGCTCACCAGGCAGATGTGGCCGTCAGCCCAACCAGTGTCAGAAAAAGAAACCAGAAGGAAAAGACAAACAACTGGAATCTGTGTTTTCCTAGAAGAGAACAGCTGCTCTATGCTAATATCCTCCTGGGATATACTGTTATCAGTTAATTTTTAAAAAACACACAAAGACCAATTATTAACAAATTCGGAGATTTATTTTTAGCAATGCATATTCCTGATGCTTTGTGCTCTGAGCTACCGCCTATTTCGCCTGCTCATTTGCTCCCGGAATTCCCAATAGGGTGACACCATTTAACCTGAAGTCACCATGGGGTTTTTGCTTTTCCTTCCCCCTCAGTTTTACTTTTCCTTACATGTACATGGGACAGGTATAAGAAGAGGCTGCTGGGTGTCATTACCATTTACTCGAGATTCAGCCAACGTTTCCCAAGCACCTGCCATGAGCAAGGCTCTGTTCTAGAGCTGAGAACAGCATCCTTACAGACAAAGGATACACTCATACTCCCCAGAATGTGTGAAAGAGATGGCAAATTATTAGAGGAAAATAATCACATTAAAATGTCAACGCTGTTTGAAATAATGAACTTGAGGAAAACTCAAGTTGTATTAGATTCCTGGAGGAGATAAATGGAATCTGAGCCCACGTGCCACCCACCCCGAGAGTGTGCCCAGGCGAGTGGAAGCACAGGCATGGTGTTCAATGTCCCCTGTTACTCACCCTTCCCACTGGGGAGGAAAAAGAGATAAATTGTACATTTTCCCTAAGTCTTTTGTTATTTCATCTTAAAGTGAAACCAGCTACTTGAGAGGATTAGTGGGAAAGAACCAAAGCAAAGAGCAGGAAGCCGTTAGCTCAGCTGTCCACACACATGCCCCTTCCTAAGCCCAAAGCCAACCTACAGGAGCCCCAGGATCCTGCAGTCAGCTCAGCATAGTCACAGCCTCACGTCCCAGCTGGTCTGTGACTCAGCTTTTGACCTTGGGCCTGTTACACAATCTTGACATTCTGGGTCCCTCAGCCCAACCTCCCATCCCTTGCTAGGAAAATGGGACACAATGCCTTGAGATAGGAACCCCCACCCCAGCAATCCCATGAAGCAGCTCCTGGGCTATGCAGGGAGAGAGGTGAGAAGTTCTGAAGGGGGGCTTGATTTTGCCCAGCAGCAGTAAACCTCAGGCCAGGAGAGAATCTTCCTGGTGTGAGTCCCAGCAGGAGACCAGGGTATCTGAGAGCCTCAAAATTGCACTGGATCGGAGCTTCCTGCTCTCATCCATTGAGATGCCCAGAGGCCTCCACAAGGCCTTTGGTGGAAGCTTCTCCAGGATGACTGGAGGAGGCTGACACTAGTGCAGTTATTGGGATCTCCCTGTGTTCCAGGCACTATGCTAAACACTTTACAGAAATCATCTCATCTGAGCATCATGATTGCCCTTCTAAGTAGATATGACCATAAGTAATCCTCATTGTACAGATGGGGAAACTGAGGCTCAGAGATGTTAATGGATCTGTCAAAGTCACACTGCAAATACAATGGCTAATAGACCCAGGCAAGATGACACCAGAGTCCATGTACCTGCCAGCCTCCCTCAAGATATCAACTGTTGGCCTCCCAATGTGAAAGTGTCACCGTGTTAGAGGTGGCAAGAGATTCCAAGACAAATCTGGCTCTAGGAGCCCGCAGGCTGTGAAGCCTGCCATATGGAGTGCACTACTAGCCTAGTTCTTCACCCCTCCTATATCTACCCATGACTCATCCTGCTCCTCCCACCAAAGGGGTCAAGTGTATTTCACTCCCCTTGACCTGATGTTGGTCCATGCACCAACTCTAATACAATCAGCAGAAGCAAAGGTTCCCAGCCAGTCTCCACCATAACAGGCCCCTGCATCTTCACCTGCATCTTCACCACTATGACAAGATGAGCATCTCCGGGATAGACCACAGGTCCAATTAGGATGAGAGATGCATAAAGAAGAGCCACCCCGCTGAGCCCAGCCTAGATTGTTGACCCTGTCAACCTGCAGACACCCAAGGAGTAAAAGCTGAATGCTGCAGGCCTCCAAGGTCTGGAGGTTGCTTTTGCAGAAGCTTGTGAATAGACTGGATACAACAAAGAAGGGGACAAATTTGAGAGGTCCAGCACTTATTACATTTGTTACATCCTGTCATTTTACTTGTCAAAAACGGGATACCCTTAGCTAGACAGTGAGCTTGCACCACTCCACACCATGCTCCAGGCACACAGGGGTGCTGAATATGCAGCAGATAGCTAAACAGCCACCGAAGGGCCACAAGAACAAGATGATAACTCACCACGGCACTTCTCCATTTCATTTAAACCTACACTACTTTGTGACTGTTGCCATGTCTGTATCTTCCAAGCACTATCTGCATGATTTCTTCCCATACTTCAATGTATTTCCACCACTACTTTATTAATATTTCTAAGCTCATGCTCTCTTTTGTACATATAAATTAGCTTGATTTAAAGGAACACTTTAGTTAATATTTCTAAGCTCATGCTCTCTTTTGTACATATAAATTAGCTTGATTTAAAGGAACACGATAGGGGCCGCCCTGTGGCTCACTCGGGAGAGTGCGGTGCTGATAACACCAAGGCCGCGGGTTCGGATCCTTTATAGGGATGGCCGGTTAGCTCACTGGCTGAGCGTGGTGCTGACAACACCAAGCCAAGGGTTGAGATCCCCTTACCGGTCATCCTTAAAAAAAAATAAAAAATAAAAAAAAATAAAGGAACACTATATATGATCTCTCTATATAGAGAACCTGAATCCCTAGTCATGCACAGAGTATAACAGGAAAATAAGAAATGTGGGGTAGGGGGCTGGCAGATCCCAGCAAAGGAGGTGCCACGACAGTCCTGACACTGGCAATCTCATCTCAGGAGCTTTGCTCAAAAGACCCAGCTGACAAATATGCCAAGGTCAGCACAACTGGACCTGTGTGACTCAAGACACAGTCATCCCAGAATTAACATTGTCTGAGACAATGTTTTCCTACCAAAGGGAAGCAGAAAGATAATTTTTGGCTTATCTTCCTGACTTTATTTAAATCTCCAGAGCTAGTGATTACGATAGGCAAAAATTTTGTCTGCATATGGATAAGAACTTCCAGGTGATAATAGAACCAAAAAATAATAGTAATAACAACACAACTCATCATTAAGAGTATTGAGGCCAGTGGTGACTTTTAAAACGTGTTCTATTTAAAACCGTTGCATAATAAGGTATGATAAATATACTTATTAAGTCATATAGCCACAGCTCCCACCCTCTTCTTACTTCTTGGCAGATCCATTTTGTGGCTGCCAACTAATCAATGTCAAAGTCTGCTGATGTTCTGCCCATTAGATAAGGTGCATTGCCAAACTGCCCATCCGAATGACTTGCTTTAACAAACAAGAACACGAACCATGAGGCCAGTGGTGACTTTTAAAACGTGTTCTATTTAAAACCGTTGCATAATAAGGTATGATAAATATACTTATTAAGTCATATAGCCACAGCTCCCACCCTCTTCTTACTTCTTGGCAGATCCATTTTGTGGCTGCCAACTCATCAATGTCAAAGTCTGCTGATGTTCTGCCCATTAGATAAGGTGCATTGCCAAACTGCCCATCCGAATGACTTGCTTTAACAAACAGGAACACAAACCCCGGCCCATGACAGACCGGACCTTCAACAGCTCTGATTCTCTGCCATCACCTTGCCTTTCAG
>NW_007734173.1:81969-83553 GCF_000696425.1 Galeopterus variegatus | reverse complement strand
GAGGGTGGGCAGGTTGGGAAGTGGGTGGGGGCAGAGGGTGGGTGGGGCATTACACTCACTTGGCTTCAAACTCCTCTTCAAGCTACCTCTTTACATATGCGTTTGTAAACACGGGTGGGTTACTTAGCCACCCTGGCTCTTTGACCCTACCTCAAGAGTTCAGAGGAAGACTGAATAAAAGGAAGTGTGATGGCTCTTTTTGTAACAAGGGCTGATGATAAGCAAATTTTACTCCAGTCACTGGTCACTTGCCAGACTGTCCACTATATGAGGGACAGTGACCTTGTCTGTCTTGTTCCCTGGATAAACATTACGGACTAAAATTTGGATGAACATGTTTAGGCTTGGATCACACATCTTAGTCCAATCTTTAATTTCTTAGTAAGGTCATGAAGCATAAAAACTGCTTCTGCCTCCCCATGAGATTCTATCTGAGGTTTCAAAGGGTAGCCTGCAGGCCACATGTAGCTCCCAGGTGTGTCTCTGTTTGGGTCACATGGTGCTTTTTTTTTTTTTTTTATGTTGATGAGGCAGGGATGCAGCTGACTGCCCAACAGCCATTCCTGTTCTCTCCTTCTTCTCTACCTGTTCTACTTAGGGGTAGCAATGCACCTACCCAAAACAAAAAACAAAAACAAAACAACACTTCCCAGTCCTCCTGGCAGCAGCAGGAGTGGCCATTTGATGCCCTTCTGGCCAAGGAGTTGTAAGTGGATGTCACTGAGCAGGTCTCCCCAGGAGCGGCACCATGACTCAGCAGGTGGAAACCCCTGTGCCTCTCACCACCTCCTTCATCCTGCCTAGACCAAGGAAGGCAGATGCTGGACGGGGAGCGACCGTGTTGCAACCAGGACCCAGTAGGAAAATCACAACACCTTCAACCCTGTGCCAGGAAAGCCATTTGCTGTCTGGACTTCTGAAAGAAAAACCTCTCTCTTATTTAAGCCAGTGTTATTTAAGTTTTCTACTACATGAAGTAAAACCAATCCCTAACTGATAACTTTGCCAATATTTAGAAATCACATCTCACATAAAAATCTGGATTTCCAGCAGAGCTCTTAAAATAGGATGATCCAGCCACCAGGCCCACATTCCCTCAGGGTAATAATTCTCTCTACACAAGCACCTCCTCCCTGACTCGCCCACTTGTGAAAGTCCTGGGCCCGGTAGATGCTGCAGCTTGGGGCCCAGTGTTAGATAGCACATGGAATCGGATCCAGCTCTCACATTCAGTAGTAATAGATCTCAAATTCTCTGATATATTTGGTTATATTCAGACTTTTTCTTTTCCCTTCTATTCCTGTGACATGTACATCCACCCATACATGACGCTCTGGTTGAAGTGCTGTGGAGGGGGCTCAGAACACCCCCATTCTCCACACCCTCACATCGGCCACAGCTGCTCTGGCCACTCCACAGGCCTGGTATTAAAATGGTTCACCTGTTTCATTCAAGTTGGACACCCTTCCCTAAAAGAGCTTGAAACACACTCACAAAGAAAACAAACCCACCAAAGTGAAACAATCCAGAAAAAGAATACACATTCAAATCCAATTTCAAGACAACCAATGTGCTATCCCATCA
>NW_007734173.1:75466-80549 GCF_000696425.1 Galeopterus variegatus | reverse complement strand
TGGCACCGCAGCAACATGGGCCACTGAGTACCTGAAATGTGGCTAATGCTACTGAGGAAATAGAATTCTAATTTTAATTTACTGAATTTAATGTAGATTTAAATCACCACATGTAGCCAGTAGCTACTGTATTGGACAGACCGTAGGCAAGTTTGTCAAGTAAATAAACAAGAACATTTCAAAGACCGACGAGTGGAGTGAAGGAAAGAGCTTCTGTGATCAAGAGGGACATGGCGTGGGGATGAGACTCTGACTCTGATTTTGTGGTGTCTGATGTTCTAATCCTAAACAGCTATACCTGGTACCTGGGAAGATCCCGAAGACAAAGCTTCTGTGTAGTACCAGGGTGAGGAGGTGGGGAACAGAACTTTCAAAAGCATCTTATCATTTCCTATAATGAACACGTAGTGCTTTCAGAATCAGAAAATAACTGTAAGTTTTTAAACTCCGTATTTTTTAAAGCATCCAGCTTTTATTTTTAATAACCCTGAAGAAGCTGACAAGGTAATTACTGCATAGTTCTGCTGCTAATTAAGCCATGTAGACACTCTACAGGGGCCAGAGGGAGATCCCCAGAACTCAGGATTCCAGAGTGAGGGAACATTCGAGGAATAAAACTAGAAAGAGGCACAAAAAAGACAAAGGAGACTCATGCCTCCCCTCATCACCCCCCCCCCCCCCCNATCCAGAAAAAGAATACACATTCAAATCCAATTTCAAGACAACCAATGTGCTATCCCATCACTACCAGACCAAAGGGAATAACTTGGAGAGGTGGGAGAACTGAGGATTCCAGTCATGGGCTGGGGAGACAGGAAGGGAGCTGGAGACCAGTGTCCAAGGCTGGGTGGACCTAAGGCTGGAGGGGAGGGGGCTGTAGAAATGACCCCAGGAAAATGGTGACAATGGGAAAGAGCGGATGAGACGAGGACCCAGGGACTGGGTGGGAGGAGACTGTCAGAGCCTGCCCATTCACACCACAGGCGCCTCCCACCTCCAGCAGACCAGGATCAGGACAGGAACCCTCCTCCCCCTGACTCTCATCACCATTTGCTGAGAACGGACCCTGTGCCTGGTACCTGCATGCTGAGACACTGAGGGGTGTGGTCCTGTGATGTGTTCTTGGCCCCCACCAGGGCAGCCCAGCTCTTCCCCACTCTTCACAGATGGAGGAGATGAAGCTCAGAGATGCCCAGACACACAGCCAGTTAGAGGGTGGCTAGGCATGGACCCACAGGCTCTCCCTCTTATGCTCCTCCACATTATTTATCACTAGACACTGCTTCCCCGACTTTATTAACAAAAGGTGGTGCTACCTCAAGGGGATCAAAGGATGCCTGAGGGGTGCCTGGCTCCTAATAGCTCTGTCTCAACACTGACTCATTGTAAATGACAGCTCAGGAATCCTCACCCACCCTGGAGTTAAAGGCAATAACTCCCACCATTTTTACATAAAGGAAACTGAGGTTGAGAGAGAGGTGACGTGCCCAAGGTCTCACAGCTTGTATATGGCAGAGCCAGGACCTGGGCCCATCCATCCAACTCCAGGCAAAGAATTTCTTTGTATCTCATTGTTCTCTTGGCCAAAGGGGCCCACTGGGCAAGGGCCGAGCACATCACACTGCAGGTTCACTTAACTGAAAAAAATTAGTCCTGTATGGATAAGAAATTATCTTTGCTTAGGTATGCTACCCTTCTGAGGATGAGATGATCAGACTGAGGGAAGGAGAGGGTCCTCCATTCCCTGCCAGCAGGAGAGTTCTAGGACTACTCCAATCCCACTCTGGTGTATCTATCAATTCATAAGTATCCAGTGTTAGATAGCACATGGAATCGGATCCAGCTCTCACATTCAGTAGTAATAGATCTCAAATTCTCTGATATATTTGGTTATATTCAGACTTTTTCTTTTCCCTTCTATTCCTGTGACATGTACATCCACCCATACATGACGCTCTGGTTGAAGTGCTGTGGAGGGGGCTCAGAACACCCCCATTCTCCACACCCTCACATCGGCCACAGCTGCTCTGGCCACTCCACAGGCCTGGTATTAAAATGGTTCACCTGTTTCATTCAAGTTGGGCACCCTTCCCTAAAAGAGCTTGAAACACACTCACAAAGAAAACAAACCCACCAAAGTGAAACAATCCAGAAAAAGAATACACATTCAAATCCAATTTCAAGACAACCAATGTGCTATCCCATCATTACTGGACCAAGGGGAATAACTTGGAGAGGTGGGAGAACTGAGGATTCCAGTCATGGGCTGGGGAGACAGGAAGGGAGCTGGAGACCAGTGTCCAAGGCTGAGTGGACCTGAGGCTGGAGGGGAGGGGCTGTAGAAATGACCCCAGGAAAATGGTGACAATGGGAAAGAGCGGATGAGAGGAGGACCCAGGGACTGGGTGGGAGGAGACTGTCAGAGCCTGCCCATTCACACCACAGGCGCCTCCCACCTCCAGCAGACCAGGATCAGGACAGGAACCCTCCTCCCCCTGACTCTCATCACCATTTGCTGAGAACGGACCCTGTGCCTGGTGCCTGCATGCTGAGACACTGAGGGGTGTGGTCATGTGATGTGTTCTTGGCCCCCGCCAGGGCAGCCCAGCTCTTCCCCACCCTTCACAGATCCCCCCCCCCCCCCCCCCCCCCCCCCGGGCAGGGGGCACTATTAAAGGATCTGAAGCAAAGGAGAGACTAGGCCAGATGTGCATGTTAGAAAACTTCCTGTTCTGCAGGGGAAGCGGGTAAGAGGAAGAGAAGACCTGAGACTCAGTGCTGAGATTGTGCAAGAGCGGGAAGGTGGAGGCTAAACCCAGGCGGTGGGGTGGGGAGGAAGGAGGCCAGCAAGCTGCTATCTTGAGTGCAGGCCTGTCTGCAGGGAGAGCAGCAGAAGGAAGGGAGGGGCCAGCAGGGACAGCCCAAGCCCGGAGTTCGGGTGGGGAGAGGAGGCTCTGAAAGGCTTCTCCCTCTCCAGGCAATGCAGCGGAGGTGGCCTAGCCCAGTAGCCACATCCATGAAGACACCAAGCCCGCTGCTTGTGCCTGTTCATTTTGCAAATGCTCAATGACAATCTCCTGAGGCTGGGATCTGTGCTGGGCTCGGGGGTGCAGCTCTGCACGTGATAGTCAGGGTTCCTGTCCTTGGGGGACTCCCAGTCTAGATGGGGACAGTCCATAGAGAATGAAACAGATGAGAATCACAAATGGTGATGAGTGCCAGGAATGGAATAGAATGGAGGAAGGGCATTAGGGCTGACCAAGAGGGAGCACAGCAGACCTGAAGGACCAGAGGAGGCAGCAGGACACAGAGGTCTGGAACTCAGAGCTGTGGACGTCGGGGCAGGACCCCCACACATGGGGACACGCACACAAAAGTTGTCAGCAGAGAGAACCTGAGATCATGGCTGAGGTATAGACTTAGTCGTTCTCCAGATGTGGTCACCTGACCAGCAACAGCAGCATCACCTGGGAACCTGTGACAGATGCACATTGTTGGGCCCATCACAGACCTGCTGCATCAGAAAACACTGGTGGTAGGGCCCATGGTGTATGTTAACAAGCCTTTCAGGTGATTCTGACACACACTCAGGTTTCAGAATCAATGCCCTACACTGGTAGTTCCCCGGGGAGATTTTTCCCACAGGGGACTTGGCAATGTCTAAAGACATTTTTGATTGTCACAACTAGGGGCTGGGGTGCTCCAGGCATCTACTGGGTGGAGGTCAGGGATGCTACTCAGCATCCTAAAATGTCCAGGATGGCCCCCACAACAGAGAATGATCTGGCTACAAATGTCACCCGTGACGAGGGTGAGAAACCCTGGACTAGGTCACAGGTTCTCCCACCCAGCTGTGCACAGACCCTGCTGAGCAGAATCTTGAAAAGGGTCTGTTGCAAGGCCCCATGGAAACATTTTTAAAAGTTGCCCACATGACTCAGCCCAGTCTATGGCCCTAGCATCTGGGAACCCAGGAGATACTGCAGGAAGAGAGCTCGGAGTGGAGGAAGACAGCAGCAAGGAACGGCATCCCAGGAAATGCCAAGTGTTACAGATTGGGAAGTAGAAAAGTAGCTGGTCAGCAGGAGCCAGAGAGAGCAGTGAGGCAAGCCCCAGGGAAGGGGGTGGTTGGGGCAAGATCAGTGAAGGGGCAGGACAGAGAAGGCCCCATAGGCAGCATGGGACCAGACAGGAGGAAGCGTGCTCGCCCTCTCCATGCTGAGACCAAGGCCAGCGCCAGCTCCACAGCGTGGAGGGTACACAAGCCTATTCCCATAGTCCGAGTGCAGATGGAAGTGGGGAGGAAGCTGAACTCCTCAGAAGGAGGAAAGATCAGGGGAATATTTCCTCACATTTTAAAAAATTTTAACTTTGGAAGAAGACCTGACCATGCTTGTGGGTATAGAGGGCGGCTTTACAGAGAAGAACACTGTAAAGATGCAGACAGGCCCGTGAGAGGAGCAGGGATGACCAGACAGTGGGAGGCTTAGCCCCAGGGGAAAATATTTCATCCCTGCCATGCAGCCCATCGCCACAGACGTGACCAGTGGGAGATTTAATGCGCCAATAAGGCCACAGAAAGATGCTCATGCTCACCACCAATCAAGGAACCGCAAATTAACACAACAAGACCCCATTTGTCACTCTTCCTGCTAGAGAAAAACAGATTGATGATCACGGTGTTGGCAAGGGTTTTGAGAAAGGGCACTTTCAGATTCTGGAAGGAGTGTGAATTGGGACATTTTCCAGGAGAGTGCAATATCATTAAAATAAAAAACATAGGTCCCCTGTGGCCCAGACACCCCACGAGCTGGTATATGCCCTGGAGGAAATTCCCAGGTGAGCACAAGACAGTTTGTGCCCAGGGAATCACCACCCTGTTGCCAGTAATGGGTAAAAACTGGAAACAACACAGACATCCACAGGGTTTGCTGTGAAATATACATTCCTCAGGATACCACGCAGCTATTAAAAGAGACTGGGAGGGCCGGCCTGGTGGCACACTGCTACAATGCGCCGCTTGGGAACGCGGTGGCGCTCCCGCCGAGGTTTCGGATCCCACATACGGACCGGTTCCTGCTCA
>NW_007734173.1:72151-74466 GCF_000696425.1 Galeopterus variegatus | reverse complement strand
CCCGGTCCGGTACGGGCGCGACACTGAGGGTTGCGATCCGTTGCCAGACACGAAAAAAGACAAAAAAAAAAAAGGAAAAAAAAAAGAGACGGGGAGATGGGTACAGCAGCGTGGCGGGGTTGCCCAGACCTAGCGTTGAGTAGGATCACAGACTGAAGAACCGCACATACAGCATACTCTCACCGGCCATTTTCCAAGCACATGCACACATAAGCATGCAGGAAAAGGTCCAGAAATCACCACTAAATTCACAACGGGGTAAGTTATGGAGAATGAGAGAAAGAGGTGTCGAAGCACAGTTTACCATTCCAAGAATATTATGAGTTTTTGCTAAGAGATTATTGATGCATTAAAAATGTCTTGGGGGGGGGGGAAAGTAAACGCAACCTTGGGCTATTTTATAAAAATATAAACTTTACATCGAAAGAAGTGGTTCTTCTACTTTGCTCAAGTTATCCCACAGCTGGAGCACAGGGTTCAATGTTCAGGAGTTACGAGTTACAGCAGCAGGTGGACAAATGGGGAGGCCCTAAAGGGAGCACAGATGAAGGGCTGAGACATTTTAGCTGGTGGAGAAATGACTGAACTAAAGCACCAGACTGTCTCTGAAAGCCTTGAGTGACACATGGAATGAGAAGATTCCATCAGGACTGATGGGTAACAACCCTTTTCATCCTTTGAAAAAGAAGTTTTAATAGATCCGCCCTAAGGCAGGTATGTGCTGCATCAGAAAGAGGTGAGTCTCCCATCAGAAGAGGTATACAAGCGCATGCCACGCCAACCAGGCAAGGTGTTTGTAGAAAATATTCCCCTAGTAAACCCTTCTTGCTTCAAGCTCCCGGGTCCCTTCCAACTTGAACTTTCTGATTCTGTTTCTGCCAGAACTCCTCTGCTTAACACAATCTATAAATACTTAATTGCTTGGTGCTTTTTTAGTAAGATTCCACCACTCACAGAATTATACATATTTTAGACTTTTCACCTCAAACATCTGCTCTCTGGGTCCCCTTTTGACCATTTGATCTCAACCATACGTCCTCCCCAGGGATTACTTAATCACGATGTCCAAGCCCTTCCTCCTCTCTCCCTTGTGGGCTGGCACAAGCCACCTGCCAAACCCTCCATGTACACCCACGGAGGCATCAACTCACAGACAGCCAAAAAGCTAAGTCCTCCATAATTTTCATTTCAAGTTTGCTTCCTTTTACTGCCAGGGAGACAAAGAGAGCTGGGAAGCATTCTCTCGTGAGGAGCCACTCAACTTCTGTAATTGGAACAACCGTGGATGCGCATCTCCAACACAGAGAAAACCAAGCCATCATGGAGAGCTGAAAGCTTAATCCCCGTTTTCTAATAAAAGGATTAATTAAAGCCTAAGGGTCTGCTTATGGCAGCCTCTGCTTGAAACTCCAAGGAAATTAACTTGCCCTCCCAGATACAGAAAAGCCAGGGATTTCCTCAGGCTGGTACCTTAATTTGACCAAATGACACAGTGTCAATAGTCCTAACAAAGAAATCTCACAAGACATGCATGGGTTTATTGTTTAAAATTTCAAATAGGGCGCTGGTGCCCACAGAGCTGCCTTTGATGGGTCTTTCTGTGCAGTTAGACAGTAAAGCTCTGCTGTGTTGCAGAGGAGTGGAGGAATCCTCCCCACAAAGCCAGCCTTCACCCATCCCGGGGGGATTACCTTTAGTTTGATGCCCACCATTTAACATGATCAAGTCCCCACTTGGGGTTGGTTCTGTTGCATTTACAGAGAGTAAGTCTTCAAAGGAAGGTAAAGGCAACTTGTTATCCAAACAGAATCCATGAAGGGACCGAGCTTCTCTAAGATCCAAAATTGAGTCCTGTGGCTTGATACCAAAACACCAGCTTTGATTCTTTTTTTGAACCCTACATTTCAGAAGCTCAGACTTCTCCCTGTGAAGTGAAAATTGCCTTCTGGTGGAGAAAGGTTTTAATGATCACTTTGCTTCCTGCGTCTCCATGGTGACAGGGCGCACACAGCCCACCCCCCTCCTGCTTTATTAGGCCTTTCTTCCTCTCTGGAAAGTGATCAATCAAGCCGTATAGACGCCTTTGTGACCGGTTTATCACCTAAACAATCGACGCTGCCGTGGGGCTGCAGGAGTGGACCAAGTCCACACCATGCAGTGAAATCGGGCTCCGTCCTGGCGCACGCCCCGCACTCCCCGCGGGCAGCTCTGCCCCGCACACCTGTCCGGGAGGCGGGCGCGCCCAGGTGAGCCGGGCCCCGCCGGAGCCACAGGAGCGGAGCGCTGCCCTGCCCGGGGGGACCCCAAGCGGGGCC
>NW_007734173.1:69489-70970 GCF_000696425.1 Galeopterus variegatus | reverse complement strand
AAAAAAAAAAGTTCAACCAGGAAATAAAAACTTTCTTGTCAGTGTTTACTGCGTGCTTGGGGCAGGAGGTGATGTCCAGGAATGTCTGGGGGCGCTCCCTCCCCCCACCCCACCCCCCACCCCCCCGGGGAAAAAAGGAAAAAAAGAAGAATCTTTGCTCTTGCAAATGCTTTAATCTGAAAGCTGTTCTTGGAGCATCTGTTGGAAAACATTAGGATTCTCCCATCATGCCGCGCGCGAGGAGCATGACGTCACGGGAGGGGGAGAATGGGCGGGTGATGGGCAGGTCTCAGACACCTGGACCGCGCCTGGGGCCGGAGGGGACTGAATCCCGGGTCATGGGCCGCCCACCGCCACCCAGCCGAGCTCTGGGAACCCCGCTTCCCGTCCCCTTCCTCCCCGTCCCGCAGGAGGGAAGGAGACCCTGAGGCCTCTCCCGTGGAGGCCCAATTTGCCCAGCAGCTGCAGGCAGCCGGCTTCTCTGGCCCTTCCTCTCTTGGGGATGCGGAGGCCAGCAGTTCCGCTACTCACCTTCCCCATGGGAAGGGGACAACCCGGGGCTTTATCCCCACCCACCACCTGGCCGGGGCCTGCTGGGGCACCAACCCCTCCCCACTGCCCACCCCTCCACCCTCAGCCCCTTGCAGGGCAGGAGAGAGGCAGGAGGGGCACGGGTGCTTTCTAGGGACACCCCTGATGAAGCTGACATGCCAGGCAAGGTAGGGGACACCCCCTAGGGCTGCCACTCACAGAGGTGTCCTCCAAGGTGCTAATGAGTTCTCACAATTCTAGATGGCAGTGTGGGGTAAGCACAGATGACTCCTGCGTCCCCAGTGAGGAAAGGGTAATGAAGAAAAGGAAAGCCCAGTAAAGGGACAGACAGCGGGATAGCGCTGTGTCACATGGCCTGGTCCAGGAAGGTGCCCAGAGGAGGGGACATTGCAGCAGACATCCTGATCAAAGGGCCATACAGCACCTGGGGGGGGGGGGGGGNGAGCGGCCCCGCGACACGAGGCAGCCGCTCCCGTCCTCCGACGCGGCCATGGGCCCGGCCGGCGCGGGGGCAGGACGGAGAGGGCCGCGTGGAATCAGAGCATCCGAGACGGCCAAGGTCACCGGCGAGGGGCTGGAGGGGGGCGTCTTTTTAAGAAGAAAATAAGAAAAGGACTGGGAAGGGGAAGACGCCGCCGGAGGAGGACGCCGGGGCTGGCTTCAGGGCGGGGAGACAATGGCCTCGCGGGCTGCGGCCGGGCGCATCCCGCCGTGCGCGGCCTCGCTTTGTTATTTATTCCTGTTTATTCCCATTCTTCAGTCTCTATTCCAGAAAGAAGAAAAAAAAAAGTTCAACCAGGAAATAAAAACTTTCTTGTCAGTGTTTACTGCGTGCTTGGGGCAGGAGGTGATGTCCAGGAATGTCTGGGGGCGCTCCCACCCCCCACCCCACCCCCCACCCCCCCGGGGAAAAAAGGAAAAAAAGAAGA
>NW_007734173.1:48869-68889 GCF_000696425.1 Galeopterus variegatus | reverse complement strand
TCCACCCTCAGCCCCTTGCAGGGCAGGAGAGAGGCAGGAGGGGCACGGGTGCTTTCTAGGGACACCCCTGATGAAGCTGACATGCCAGGCAAGGTAGGGGACACCCCCTAGGGCTGCCACTCACAGAGGTGTCCTCCAAGGTGCTAATGAGTTCTCACAATTCTAGATGGCAGTGTGGGGTAAGCACAGATGACTCCTGCGTCCCCAGTGAGGAAAGGGTAATGAAGAAAAGGAAAGCCCAGTAAAGGGACAGACAGCGGGATAGCGCTGTGTCACATGGCCTGGTCCAGGAAGGTGCCCAGAGGAAGGGACATTGCAGCAGACATCCTGATCAAAGGGCCATACAGCACGGGGGGGGGGGGGGGTTCCCATTTCAGCCCTCAAACATCCCCACCCGGCAGGAACCACTTAGTCCCCTTTGCAGGTGATGGAACTGAGACTCAGAGGAGGTGGCCAGCGTCCCCTGCTGGCGACAGAGCAGGGGCTGGGATTTTCCTGAGGCTGCTAGAATCAGGCCGGTACCTCGAGCAGGGCCTGGGGCGCAGATGAGCACGCTGGCAGTGGTGGGCAAAACCCCAAGCAAGTGCCAGCAGAGAACCGAGAGATGGGGAAATAACGCAGATGCTGGCACCATGCGGAGCTTCGGGCTTTCAGTGGCAGTCACTTCAGCAGTATCTGATGCCTCCAGAGAAATCATTCATTCGTTCATTCATTCAATCATTCAGAATATCTGCACAGTCCAGTGTGTACCAGGCACTACATCGGGCCTTAAGGACCCAGTAGAACGCAGATGCTGGCACCATGCGGAGCTTCGGGCTTTCAGTGGCAGTCACTTCAGCAGTATCGGATGCCTCCAGAGAAATCATTCATTCGTTCATTCATTCAATCATTCAGAATATCTGCACAGTCCAGTGTGTGCCAGGCACTACATCGGGCCTTAAGGACCCAGTAATGAACACACACCGAAACGCCCCCACCTCTTGGGTCTTCCAGGAAGGGGGCAGAGAGGGAAGCCGAGAATGGTCACCTATAAACCTATACATGCTCAAATGAACATTTAATTAGAGTTGCCAATTAAATACCATGAAACAAAGAGAAAACTGGTAGGACTAGATACTTTTTATCCACATAAGAATGTGCTGGATGGATGGTGACGTGCCCAGCCCTGGGCTGAACGTTTTCCAGGGGGTATCACTCCTTCCTCACAACTGCCCTGGGAGGTGACAGCCCCTGAAGTCTACACTTCAGAGCTGAGGACAACTACGAGAGGTGAGCACACATGCCCAGGTTACAAGCCAGGACCCGGAAGGGCTGGAACACAGCCAATGCTCTGGCTCAGGGTCCCCCCAAGTGGGTCACCAGCACCACCCCCCAGAGTCCCTGGGGGCTCTAAAGACACACTGAGTACTGGCCCCACAGGCAGGTTTGGGAATCCCCACTCCTAACCACACCACCGGCCCCTCCCCAGGCTGGGCGAGTGGACCAGGGGGCACGGGCAGCAGGAGAAGAGGAGAGAGTTCACGCCAGCAGTTTCCAGGTGTCTGCCACTTGCCCACCACCCTCATACTTTTTGGCCTTCCTTACTTACAGCCTGTCCTGCTACTGACTTAAGAGTTTTCTATAAATCATCTCTTTGCACTTAAATGCACTTTAAAGGAAGCCATCACTATGGCTGATGGAAACACGGCCTCAGCTGTCGCCGATGGGAAGGACCGCAGTGCAAATTCTGTCCTACCACCTGAGTCCACTCTTGGCCTGAGCTGCCTCATGCTTTGTTAAACAGGGTGGAAGGGTGAGAGAGAAGTTCAGACAGCCAGGCACCAAACAGAGACACTCTCCTTAATGTCACCAGAAGAACAAAGAATGGAAGGAATTTTCTTTCAAAGCCAATGTTGCTTAGTGTCTTGTCTGAGCACCTAAAACTATTTCTAGTCCCTTGGGCTGGTCTGTGCCACAATATCCATTCACCCACACCACCAAGTGGTGTATGGGTGAGGGTTGAAAACATATGAAAGGGTAAGATCTAGTGTCTGAGCTCAGGAGCCCATGTGGAGTGGGGAGTCAGAAGACAAGAGTTAGAAACAAATTTTATTTCTTAAAAGATATATTTTAGCAAAATATTGTGATTTGTTAAAGCTGGGTAGGGATGGAGATGTTCATTATATTATTCTTTGGCTTTAAGGTGTTCCATAACAAAAACAGTTTTAAATTTAAAAATAATTTAGCGATCCCACCTCTACTGATCAACAGAAAATAATAAAGTCTCCAGGTAAATTGCCTGCAGGAGAGACATTGGCCTTCAAAGTCGGTTGCCTCCAGACCATGACTGGCTTGAGCCCTGCAAGGATCTGGCCCCCCAGGTGTGTGGAAGTACCTGTCCAGAGGAGAGTTTCCAGCCTTGAGGATCCCCAAGGGTCACTGTGAAAGTCACCAACCGTCTCTCCTCAACAAGATCCCTGGCAAGGGTGAGATGAATCTGGAATCTCACTCTGGAAACAATACAGGAACAAATAAGGCTTTATAATGGCCCCGAAATTGCAAGCAACCCAAATGTCCATCAGCCAATAAATGGATACATAAAATGTCGTCCATCATCCAATGTGACTATATTCAGCTATAAAAAGGAATAAAGCACTGACACGTGCTACAGCATGTACAGACCTTGAAAACCTCACCATCCAATGTGACTATATTCAGCTATAAAAAGGAATAAAGCACTGACACGTGCTACAGCATGGACAGACCTTGAAAACCTCATGCTGAGTGAAAGAAGCCAGTCATGAAAGAACACATATTATATGATTCCATCTATATGAAATGTCCATGGACTCAGAAAGCAGATTTGTGGATGTCTGGGATGGGGGTGGGAGAAGGAGGCTGAGGAGCGACTGCTAATGGATACAGGGTTCCTTTTTCAGGGTGCTAGAAATGTTCTAAATGTTCTAAAATCAGATTATGGTGATGGTTTCACAACTCTGTAAATATCAGGGTACTTCTAAAAGTTCGTGGAAAGACTCATATTATCTTTCAATTCTACTTTTCCGTGAACTTTTTAAAATACCCTCATATACTAAACACCATTGAATTTTATAGTTTATATAGGTGAGTTTTGTGGTATGTAAATGGGTGAGCTTTATGGTATGCACATTATTTCAATAAAGTGTTAAAACAATAATAAGTGCACAGATGCACCTAGGCTGAACTTTGGATGTGGAGGATGATTGGGTTCCATCTCTTACCCTGCTGAGCATAATCACACTGAAAACCCCCCTGCCCTGCCCAGGCTCCAAGTCAGAAGTTCACCCAGAAGCCACCCTCCTCATCCTTGGTCGGAAAACCCAAAGCCATTTTCTGACTCAGAGCAGCCCCAATGACCCCAATACTGTTGCCTTAAAGAACTATGAAGAGCTGGACAAAGTCGGTCAAATTTGTCCAAATGCCATTTGAAAAAAAAAAACAGAAAGCAAAGGGAGGGTCCTCTGACCAGTTGGGGAGGGTGTCACAGCGAAGGTGACCCGGCGCTGGCAGAGCACCCCAGACACACACACACACACGTATGCAAGAAGTGCCCCTTGTCATCGAGGAGGGGTGAACAAAAGGTGGCCAGGGGGACCAATTCCACCCACACATCTCCAAAGTTGGTTCTATGTTTACACAAAGTGCAGATTAATGAACGCATCCAACCATCCATCAAATATTTCCTGAGCATCTACTTTGTGCCAAAATGTGTGATTTGCCAGGAATTCCACAATGAACAAGATAGAATTGGCCCTCAGTGTCATGCAGCTCAAGGTCTAGCAGAGAAGACAGGATCAACTAACAAGCAATCAATCAATCAATTAGTTTCAATGACGACAGAGTGCAGGATGCCTCGCCTGGGGCAGGGAGGGAGGCTTCTCTGAAGAAGTGACACTCTGGAAGTCGGAGGCTAATTGGAAACTAGCCAGACAAGGAAAGGAGGGAGGGTGTCCCCAGGCAGAGAGAACAGCCTGGGTGAAGGCTGTCAGGTGGAAGCAGCCAGAGCTCTGAAGTCCCCGCAGAGGCCAGAGTGAGGGGCAGGACCCAGACCATGCAGCATCTTGTGGTCCTCATTAGGAGTCTGGGTTTTGTTCCTAGGATGGTGGAAAGCCCTGGAGGCAGAGGTGGGTCTCCAGTGAATCCCTCTGGCTGCTGTTGGAGAAGGGACCAGTGGGGCAAGGGAGGAAGCAGAAGTGGCCCGGGCCAGGCTGGGGAGGCAGAGGCAGTGAGCGGGCTGCATTCAGTGCTCCAGCAGGTTTGTGAGGGACTGGCCATGGGGGATGAGAGAAAGAGAGGAGCCGAAGATGATCCCAGGCTTTTTTTTTTTTTTTTTTTTTGCTTTTTGATGATTAACTAGATATGGGAGGAGGTGTCAAGGTAACTGTCCAGTCTGACATTGACAACAGGGTGGGAATGATGACATTTCCTGAGTGGGCAGGATCACAGAAGGGCAGGATGGACAGAAAAGAGGAGGAGCCCCATTTGGAGGGATGCAGAAGAGCCTGCTACCTTGGCTGAACACCTACCAATACCCATGGGTACCATCTGCTCCGTCAGGGTAGATGACAGGAGAGCATGAGCTCTGGGGTAGGACAGAACTTTCTGTGCCAGCTGCAGGCTGGGTAGCGCCTTTCTGGTGCTCGGCTGCCTCATCTGTAGAACAAGCACGTTAACATCCACTCTGCCATTCCACGATGGCCATCCCAGGGGTCAAGCGGCGAGTGATGAACCAGTGCTGGTGGTGGCTCTCTTGAGACCCACACACCGCGGAGCTTCAGCTCCAGGAACTACATCTTCTGACGGACCATTCACTCCTACCGAACATGCTTAGAAGGCATCCCAAGTACACAGCAACGGGGTTGTGAACTGTAGTCAACCACAGACATAAGGCTTGTTTTGTAGGCACTTAAGTCGGTTATTTCAATTTTGCAGTTTTCATATGCTAGAGCCCAGTAACTCCTTTCCTAGGACTGTGGCTTCTTTGAAGGCCCCTGGAGAGCTGATGGACCAAGGATCTGTGCCACTGCAAGGTGCTCCAGGAGCACTGGGATCTCTGTCGGGGCTGTTCACACAAGAATGTGCCTGGCACATCATAGGTGCCCAGTAAATAAATATTTGTTGACTGACTAAATGAATGAATGCACATGACAGGTGCCTAGTCATACAACACCCCTGCTGCAGGAGTGACAGCTCAGCCTCCCAGGCCCAAGTCAGCTCCAGGCTTTGTGGGGACTGAAGTGGTCACTCCCCTGCAATCCCGCCTTAGACCACAGGACAATCTGGTTTCTTCTCCAGGATTCTTTCCAAACCTTATGAAAATAACTAAACCAACAAACTTCAAATGCTTAAAAAGAACTGCTCAAGCTGCCGTCTCCAGCCAAATTCTTAGGAAACCAACCTGAGAGACAAGAGGGCAAAACACCAGGGTGGGAAGTCAAGGCCTAAAGGATAAAGAGACAAACCACCTTCTAGGACAGAATCCAGGTGTGTACGGAGGACTGCTACGCCCTCTGCTGGTCACTGGGAGAAACTGCACCCGAAGTCGTCACCGGTGGGAGTGGTCCTTTGACTTTTTTTGGAGGCTTAGCCGTGAACTTCACTTCATTCACCTTTTGACTACATTCTTGATGAGATTTCTACCTAGGATTGAGCCCATAAAACTACCTAAGGTGGTGCTCAATACAATGCCAACTATGACATTTAAGAAAAACACACCAGCTCTTCTAAAACTGCCAGAGTTGCCCTGGAAAGATGGCCTTGGCATCTCACAGCTTCCTAGCCATGTCCCCAGACCTCCTCAGGGTCAAGTCCACTCTAAGGATGTCAAGAGAAGCCTTTCTGAGCAGGAGCTGAAGAGCCAGAAATAGGATCGGGTTCCAGCACTTTCTAACTGTGTGGCCTTGGCCTCACTGCGTTGCCCCTGTGAGCCTCGGTGTGTACTGAGGGCAGGGGAACCCGCCTAATAGGGGAGGGCATTAGGCACAGGACACGGGAAGCCCTCACTGTGCATTTTGTACTGATAACAGCACAAAAGCTCTTTGGTACAAGACCATCAGCTTTGGATAGTTTCCTTACGTGTCCCCAGCACATCTGGGTGACTGGGAGAGGGGCACATAGGAGAGCAGGATAGAAGACAGGAATAGAGGGCAGAAAGCACAATCCTGGGATGGGACAGATTTATAAGTGTCATGGGCCACTTACCCGTTTTATGTATTGTCAGCACAAAGCTATAAATCTCCAAGTGACTTCTCCTTCCATCCCAGCTACTCCCTTGTAGTAAGGGTGCATGTGCCCTGTTTCTAGCTTCAGGGGCCTCAGGGAAAGATTGCTTATAAATGGAGAGCGCATCTTGTGGAAAAGGCATTGTCATCCTCTCTGCAATTGCAGCGTGCAGCTCTCCCTGACTGTGATCCTGCTCCCCGTCTTTGAATGCCTGTGGGGTAGGGAGCAGCAGCAGCCATACTGTGACCCTGGAGTGACACGTACGAGGACAAAATGCCAGCAGCTGAGGAAAGAGACCTTAGACCTGTCTCCCTCCAGGTCTCTTCTAACAGGAGCAAAGATCCTGATGGCTTACGCCTCTGTTGGTCGGCTTTCATTTACTTAACACTTAGCACTTACTGTGTGATAGACAATGCTTTAAGAAGTTTATTAACATGCTAATGCTAACACTAACCTAATGAGGTAGGCAGTATTATAGTCCCATTTTGTAATTGAGTAAAATGACATGTAAAGTACTTAAGTACTTGCCCCGGTCACAAATCCTGCAGAGCCTGATTGGAACCCAGGTCTTCCACTTCAGAGCTCAGGCTTTTATTGCATCAAACACATCCTAGCTGACACAGGCAAGGACCTCATGCTTTTCTGGATTCCCCAAAAGTCACTGACTTGGTGATGATGATGGAGAAGGAAGAGGTAACAGATAAGGAGGAAGAGAAGGCAGGATTTAAGGATGGCAGCATTTTTGTAGAGCCCTGATCCTAGCTGACACAGGCAAGGACCTCATGCTTTTCTGGATTCCCCAAAAGTCACTGACTTGATGATGATGATGGAGAAGGAAGAGGTAACAGATAAGGAGGAAGAGAAGGCAGGATTTAAGGATGGCAGCATTTTTGTAGAGCCCTGTAGCTTACCGACCTTGCATGCATTGATTTACAACCTTGTGAGGATGGAATAATTATCCTCTTTTTACAAACAATGAAGTTGAGACTCAGAAAGGGCATGTGATTTACTGAGGGTCCCACCTCTAAGAAGTGAAAGCAACAGGACAGAAAAGGACTCCTACAACCTTTTTAGTAGACCAGCCCATCCTGGTGTCTCCCCATCCTGCCAAAATCTCTACCAGCAACCCCAGCTTAAAATGCAGCCATCTGTCCAACAGACATGCACCAAATGCTGACTCTACGTGAAGCTCTACCTTGCTTGCTATGAGACACCAGATGACTCAGGCCCAGTCCTCATGGACAAGGAGTGAGGTGTGTCCAACACCTTTGCAACATGGAGATGCCAGAAGCTGGTGGAGTGACCGGCCAGGCTAGGAAGGGTTCAGGGAGACTCCAGGGGGGAAATGGCCATTTATTCGTGCCTTCATGTGACCAATATTAATTGAACACCTGCTAGGTACCAGGCACTGGAAATGTGGCAGTAAACAATACAGATGCAAACACCACTGGCCATTTATTCGTGCCTTCATGTGACCAATATTAATTGAACACCTGCTAGGTACCAGGCAGTGGAAATGTGGCAGTAAACAATACAGATGCAAACACCATTGCCCCGCTGAGCAGACCCTTGAAGGACAAATAAGAATTTGCTGAGCAGACAAACAAACTGTATAAGCCAATGTCCAGAGGTGTCACACAACAGAATAACTCCCCCAAATCAATAATGACCAAACAGACAAAATTTTTTGAATTTTTTAACCAAAGAACTTGAACAGGCACTAAAATGGATGAATTGCGGTATATTCACACAATGGAATACCATACAGAAATGAGATTAGCCAGACAAAAACCTGGATGAGTATCACAATATTCAGTTAAAGACAACTGTGTTCTATCTGATTCCCTTTACAAAAAGTTTAAAAACAGGCATCACTACTAGATAGTGTTAGACGCAGAGAATGGTTACCCTTGGGGGAAAGGTTTGACTAGGAGGAGACATGAAGGGGCTTCTGGGATCCTGGTTATACTGTTTCTTAAACTGGGTTCTGGCTACGCAGGTGTGTTCACTTTGTGAAAATTCATAGAGATGTAAGCTTATGGTGTGTGCACTTTTCAATGGTATCTTATACCTTAATTAAGAGTAAAAGAAAAATAAAAGTAAAAATAAAGGGAGACAGAGCAAACTTCAGAATAAGAAACACTATAAGGTACAAAGAAGGGCATTACATAATGATAATGGGGTCAACTCTCCAAGAAAACATTACAATCCTTAATGTGTAATGTGCCTAACAAAAGAGGACAAAAAAAAAAAATACATGAGGCAAACACTGATAGAAATGCAAGAAGAAACAGATGAATGCACTATTATAATTGGAGACTTCAACACTCCTCTACCATAAATGGACAGATCCATCAAACACAAAATCAGTAATGACATTGCTGAACTCAACAGCACCACAATCAACTGGATATAACTGTTATCTATAGACTACTTCATCCGACAAAAGCAGAATACACATTGTTCTCAAGCTCACATGGAACATTCACCATGACAGATCACATTCTGGTCTATAAACATACCCTAACAAATTTAAAAGAATGGAAATCATACAGTGTCTGCTCTCAGATCACAATGGAATTAAACTAGAAATCAATAGCAAAAAGAGAACTAGAAAATCCCCAAATACGTGTAGATTAAGCAACACACTTCTAAATAACACATGGGATAAAAGAAGAAATCGAAATCTCAAACAAAATTTTAAAAATACTTTTTAAAAAAGAAAGACACAACAATCACAAGAATTCATTGAACTTTCAGAAGGAGAGAACAGAGCTGAGGCCATGGGGGGGGCAAGGAAGGAGGGGTTAGTGAGAAATTGGTAAAGGGACACAAAAAATTATTACATTGTGTAATGTTGAATATACTAATTATCCTGAAAAAATAAAATAAATTTTAAAAATATATTTTGCACTAAGTGAAAATGAAAACACAACTTATCAAAATCTGTGGGATGCAATGAAAGCAGTGCTTAGAAAGAAATTTACATCAGAAAAGAAGATCTAAAATCAGTTCACTAAGGTTCCACCATAGTAAGCTAGAAAAAGAAGAGTGAATTAAATCCAGAGTAAGCAGATGAAAACAAATAATAAAAATTAGAACAGAAATCAATGAAATTCAAGACAGAAAATCAATAGAAAAAAAAAAAAGAAACCAAAAGCCGATTCTTTGAAAAAAATCAATAAAATCAATAAGCCTCCAGGCAGGCTAAGAAAAAAAGAGAAGGGACATAAACTGTTGATATCAAAAATGGAAGAGGGAACAGCACTACAGATCCCATGGACACTAACAGGATAATAAAGGAATACCATGAGCAACTCTCTGCCCACTAATTTGATAGTCTAGATGAAATGGACCAATTCCTTGAAAGACACAATTTGTCAAAACTCACACAAGAAGAAACAATCTAGAATGGTCTATATTTATTTATTTTTTTAAATAACCTTCCAAAAGAGAAAGCACCAAATGGGTTCACTGGTGAATTCTACCACATTTAAGGAAGATATTACCAATTCTCTACTGCCTTTCAGAAAATAGAAGCATACGGAATACTTCCAAACTTATTCTAGGAGGCCAGCATTACCCTAATACCAAAACCAGATAAGGACATTACAAGAAAAGAGAACTACGGACCGATATCTCTCATAAATGTAATACAGAAATCCTCAACAAAATATTAGCATATCAAATTCAAAAATATAAAATGAGTTACACATGATGAAGTGAGATTTATCCCAGGTATGCAAGGTTGCTTCAACATCTGCACGTCAGTTAATGTAACCCATCGCATCAGTTGAAGAAAAATCACATGATCGTATCAACAGATGCAGAAAAAGCTTTTGACAAATTCCAATACCCATTCATGAGATAGTCTCAGTAAAGTAGGAATAGAGTGGAATTTCCTCAACTTGACAAAGAATATCTACCAAAAATTTACAACTAATACTATGATTAACAGTGAGAAACTAGAAGCTTCCCCACTAAGATCAGGAGCAAGGCAAGGATGTTCTCTCTCACCAGTCCTTTCCAACACTGTATCGAAAGTTCTAGCTAAAGCAATAAGACGGAAAAAGGAAACAAAAGATATCCAGATTGGGAAAGAACAAATAAAACTGTCTTTGTTTACAAATGACATGAGAGCTTGTGTAGAAAATGACATGGGAGCCTCTATAGAAAATCCAAGAGAACCAACTAAAAAACTTCCGGAACTAAGGTTGCAGCATACAAGGTTAACATACAGAAGTCAACCACTTTCCTATATACCAGCAATGAATAAGTGGAATTTGAGATGGAAAACACAATACCATTTATATTAACACCCCCAAACATAAAATACCTAGGTATAAATCTAGCACCCCAAACCATAAAATGTTAGGTATAAATCTAACAAGATATGAAAACTATAAAACTCTGATGAAATAAGTTTTTAAAAACCTAAATAAATGGAGAGGCAGCTCCCGTTCATTGATAGGAAGGCTCTATACCGTCCAGATGTCAGTTCTCCCACACTTGACCTAAAGATTCTATGGAATCTCAATCAAAATGCCATATTTTGTGGATATTCAAAAACTGATTCTAAAGTTTACTTGGAGAGGCAAAAGACCTAGAATATCCAACGCAATACTGAAGAAGAACAAAGTTTAATACCAATACTACCCGACCTCAAGATGTACTATAAAGCTACATTAATTAAGACAGTATGGGGGCCGGCCCGGTGGCGCACTGGAGAGTGCGCCGCTTGGGAGCGCGGCAGCGCTCCCGCCAAGGGTTCGGATCCCATGTGGAGACCGGTTCCCGCTCACTGGCTGAGCGCGGTGTGGGCACAACACCGAGGGTTGCGATCCCGTTACCGGTCAGTAAAAAAGACAAAAAGGAAAAAAAAAAAAAAAAGACAGTATGGTATTGGCAGAAGATCAGACAAACAGATCAATGGAGCAGAACACAGAGCCCCAAAACTGACCCACGTAAATGGGGTCAAGTGATCTTTGACAGAGGAACAAGGCAATAATAAAATGGAGAAAAGACTGTCTTTCCAACAAATGGTGCTGGAACAACTAGACATTCACATTAGAAAAAAAGAAATGGCACAGGCCTTACACAAGGATTAACTCAAAATGGATCACAGACATAAGTGTAAATTAAAACTATAGAACTCCCAGAAGATCACACAGGAAAAAAAATCTAGAAGACCTTAGGTTTGATGAGGACTTTTTAGATATGACAGGCATCATCCATGAAAGAACTGACAAGCTGGACTTCATCAAAATTAAAATTACAAACTTCTACTCTGCAAAGACACTGTTAATAGAATGAAGAGACAAGCCTCAGACTGGGAGAAAACATTTGCAAAAGACATTTAGATAAAGGACTATTATCTAAAATAACAAGGACCTCTTAAGACTCAAAAATAAAAAAATTAAAATTAAAGAAAAGCAACCCAATGAATAATTGGGCAGAAGACCTTAACAGAAACTTCACAAAAGATAATACAGATGGCAAATAAGCATATGAAAAGATGCTCCACATCTTATGGCACTGGAGAAATGCAAACTGAAACCACAATGAGATACCACTGCACACCTATTAAAATAGGCAACATCCAGAACACTGACACCACCATTCACCGCTGGTGGTGCAGCCACTGTGGAAGACAGTTGAGCAGCTTCCTATAAAACTAAACATCCTCTTACCATATGATCCAGCAATAGTGCTCCTTGGTGTTTACACAAAGTAGCTGAAAACTTTGGTCTGCACAAAACCCTGCACACAGATGTTCAGAGCAGCTTTATTCATAATTGCCAAAACTTAGAAGCAACCAAGAGGTCCTTCAGTAGGGGAATGTGTAAACTCTGGGACATCCAGACAATAGAATGTTATTCGGTGCTAAAAGAAATGAGCTATCAAGCCATGAGAAGACATAGAGGAACCTCAATGAATATTACTGAGTGAAAGAAGCCAATATGAAATGGCTATATGCTGTATGATTCCAATTCTATGACATTCTGGAAAAGGCAAAACTGTGGGGACAGTAAAAAGATCAGTGATTATCAGGGGTTGGGGGGAGGGAGGGACAGACAGAGCACAGAGGATTTTTAGGGCAGTGAAGCTATCCTGTATGATCCTATAACGACACACACATGTTGTTACACATTTGTCCAAAGACATAGTATGTACAGTACCAAGAGTGAGTCCTAATGCAAAGACTCCAGTGATATGATATGTCAATGCAGCTTCATCAGCTGTAACCAATGCACCACTGTGGTGCAGGCTAATGAGGGAGGCTATATGTGAGGCAGGGGTATGTGGAGTATCTCTGTACCTTCCTCTCTGTTTTGCTGTGAACCTACAACTGCTCTTAAAAAGAAAGGGCAGTGGTTTGGAAACAGTGGTGCAGAGACTTGAATGGAATGAAAGAGCCGTAGCCGTGAGGCTCTCTGAAGAGAGAGCATTCTAGGGGGATGGAACAGCTAAAGCAAGGGCCCTGAGCTGGGTCTCTGCTTGAAGATGCTTCTGCGCTGACGTGGAGCAACCGCTGAGACACACTGTCAGTGCAAACGTCATGGTTACAGTCACACTTACAGCACGGGGATGTCTGTCTGAAGAGCTATGTGGGAGCGGTCACCTCCCAGATGGGAGAAAAAGGGTTGAGGTTGACAATGGTGACTGTCCAAGCTCCCTGCAGCTCTGCGACACACTGTCAGTGCAAACGTCATGGTTACAGTCACACTTACAGCACGGGGATGTCTGTCTCAAGAGCTATGTGGGAGCGGTCACCTCCCAGATGGGAGAGAAAGGGTTGAGGTTGACAATGGTGACTGTCCAAGCTCCCTGCAGCTCTGCCCATAACACTTCATTTGTGACAGGAGAAAGAGATGATGACACACTTACATGATGAGAATGATAAAAATAAATAAAAGAGCAAACCTCTGATCTTCTTCTACACTTACGGCTGTTGTCCAACTATCAGGCTTTTTACTTTACTTATTTTTTCTTTCTTTTTATTTTCCTTTTAAAAGAAGATAGTTCGTGTTTAAATATTGGCCTTTGTTATCCAAATACTTTTTCCTTCCTCTGATTCAATGGTACATTTTAATATGTTTACTGGATTTATACACTAAGGAGACGCATTTCTTTTTCCAAGGGAGACTATGGAGCTGAGTTTATTGACTTACAGCAGCACAGATTTATGTCACCAACACCCTGTCGCAGAATTAGTAGACAAAGTGTCTTACAGAGTAACAGTTCAAACACAGCATAGAGCCTGATCTATGAATTACAGTAAATCCATAGCACTAGGTTTATAGGTAGTACTTTTAAAATATATCATAAATTCTGCAGCCATAGCAATGATAATTCTAAGTATCAACTTGTACCAACCTATAAACAGTGACAATCACCCATATTTTCAAATAGGCTGTGATCTGTCAGCACCCACCATTCATTAAAACTAATGCACACTCTAAAGCTGCTGGGTCTTCCGGGATCTTGCATTTTGGGAAAAGTAATTATTTAGGCAATTAAATTCTGGTGCCTTTACCAGCTTCCATTCTGGCATATTAATAACAGTGCAAGGGTTTTCCGTAGCCCACGGGGGAGTATTTAGCAGACATCTCTCAGTTCAGCAACCTGGAGTACAACAGAAATTACTCCTGGCATTTTACACTGCAGTTTGGGGTCGCCGATCCTGCTGGTTCTTTTCAATCACTATGTGCAGGGACCTGTGACTCAACACATACCACAGTATACAAGGAAGCCTCAGATTCTAGAGGAATGGGCCCTGGGGGGCTGTCAGCAGGAGGGAGTGGAGGTGCGGAAATCTAAGTAGCTGGGTTCGGCTCTATCGGGACCTAGGATGCACAGCACAGAGGAGAAGTGGACCTGTTATTCAAAAGGCCCTGGGCCTGAAGATCACAGAGCCACTGGGCTGGAGGGATGTCCCCGAGAACAAAGACCCCTGTTCCAAGTTTGACTGTTCCAGTCACTCATTCATTGATCCACCTGTCCACTGAGCACAGCATATGCGATAGGCATCAGGGTGTGGGGCGGGGGGAGGTAGCATGTTCCTGAAAACAGCATGAGCCATGGCCCTGTGCAGCCTGTGGGGCTGAGAAGGGGCTCGGTGGCTGCAGTGCTGGGAATGGGGGGACAGGAGGCAAGGGCAGGGGCAGGTCCCAGAACTCAAAGGGCTTCATGAATCACGCATGGGGGAGCATGAATTTTATCCTGGGAGGAACAGAAAACCCAGGAGGGTCTCCATCCAGGAGAGAGACCTGATCAAACATGATCTAGGCAAGGCTGCAGAGGCCTTTGCAGATGAAATTAGGATTATAATCAGCTGACCTTAAGATCGGGAGATTATCCTGGATGATCCGATGGGCCCAGCGTAATCACAAGGGCCTTTAGAAAGCGGAGGGAAGAGTAGGAGAGGAAGAGAGAGGTGGGGTGAGCGGGAAGGAGGAGAGTCCAGTGCAAGGAGGACTCAGCCACCACGGCCAGCCTTGAAGGAGAACATGACCCAGGGGGTGAAGTGGCCTCTGGAGCTGAGACCGACCCCAGCCCATAGAAGCAAGGAAATGGGATCTTCTGTCCTACATCTAAGAGGAACTGAATTCCGACAATCACCTGGATGAGCCAGAAGCAGACGCTCTCCCAGAGCCTCCAGTAAGGAGCACAGCCCTGCAGACACCTTGATCTCAGCCCAGGAGACCCAGAACCAGTTGAGCACACCTGGATGTCTGACCCAGGATAGCGTGTGGGAATGAATGGCTAATGTTTTAGGCTGCTAAGTTCATGGTCATTTGTTCTGGCAGCAATAGAAAACTAGTCCACACATCCTCTCATTTAATCCCCCTACCAGCCAAGCACGCCAGTTCTGGTATCATCCTCCATCAGTGAGGAAACAGGCTCAGAGAGGGGGTCTGGCAGCAATAGAAAACTAGTCCACACATCCTCTCATTTAATCCCCCTACCAGCCAAGCATGCCAGTTCTGGTATCATCCTCCATCAGTGAGGAAACAGGCTCAGAGAGGGGGTGACATGTACCAGGTCACACAGGGAGCAGGGGTGAAGTTGGGACAGCCCATGCCTGCCTGACCCTAAAAGATCCTTCTGCCTCTGTGTGATCCCCACCTCTCCGCCCTGCTAGGATGATCCTCAGAAGAGTGACATGCTCATGTCTGTCGTCACCTGAGATTCGAGCAAAGGGAACAAACCACAGATGAGGACAGGCAGAGAGAGTCAGCCCAGTGCCCCACCTGCAGGACACATGGTGACTCACCTACAGGGCACATGGCATCCCACCTGCAGGACATGACCTTCAGGACACACAGTGGCCCACCTGCAGGACACATGGCATCCCACCTGCAGGACGTGACCTTCAGGACACACAGTGGCCCACCTGCAGGACGTGACCTTCAGGACACCTGGTGACCCACTGACAGGACACACAGTGTCCCACCTGCAGGACACATGGTGACCCACCTGCAGGGCATGACCTGCAGGACACACGGTATTCCTTCTGTAGAACACATGTTCTTCCACCCACAGGGCACATGTTGTCCCACCTGTAGGGCATATGCCCTCCCACACACAAGGCATGACCTGCAGAACACAGTGTCCCATCTGCAAGGTACATGTCCCATCTGCAGGACACACGGTGCCCCATCTACAGGTTCACATGGTGAACCCACCTGTAGAATACACAGTAACCTACCTGCAGTATACACAGTGTTCCACCTGCAGGGCAGGTCTCTTCTCTGCCACTAGGCTACTTGTTTCCAAGGCAGGCACCTCAAGGGGACAGCCAGAACTGGGGTATGCATTAAGGACCCTAGAATTAGGCACTAAGAACCAACTCTGGCCTGCTGTCACATGCTTTTCAGAACAAAGGTAGAGAATATAAGGTGAGGTTTATGAGACCAGGATAGCAAAATGACTAAGATCCAGCATCTGCCAAAGGAGACTGCCCAGGTTCAAATTCAGCTCAGTGGCTGTGACCTTGGGCAAGTCCCTTGATCCCTTTAGTCCTCAGTTTTCCTCATCTATCCAATGGAGTCACACCCTGGTGGAGCCCACCTCCCATAGATTTGTGCAGATGAACGAGTGGGGCTGAGGACAGGGCTCAGCCTGGCATCTGGCACTAGCTAGTGTGATTATCACTGTCCCTGCAGAAAGACTGCAGGGTGGCTTCTCTCCAATCCTGCACTGTGGTGACTCTCACACATACCCGATGCAAATAATGTGTAAAATAATTTGCACCTTCACCCATGATGTTACTACTCCAAACTGGAAATCACTCTAATCTACAGTTAAGAGAGATCTCTCCTCTTATTTTTTTATCATCCCAATATTTAGGATAAAAATACTGGAGCTAATTTATCATGATTTCTTGTGGATTATAGGAAAAGGCACAGACAGTAAAGCCATTAAAATAAAAATAGAAACGGAAATATGCAGCAGGCCTCACATGTTCCAGCGTCCTCATTACCTGACTTAGTATGAATTAGGATAGTTACAGAGATTCAGTCACAGGAGACGGGGGACATTCAGTTGATCCAGCAGTTCTGGACATTTGTAAGTGGAGAAATGCAGTTTTTAACTTGTGTTAGAAACCCCATCTAGTGAAGAGTCTATTTTTAGTTTCTGTCCTCTGGTTAAGCACAATGAACCTTCCACCCAAATGTGTGCTGTGCAGGAAGCAGGACGTCTGTCACTGGGGGAGGGAGGCGCTTGGACCAGACAGCGGGGAAAGGCGGGGACACTTTGGTGGAGGCTCAGATGAAGGTGACCGCCAAGGGCACCTGTTAGGTGATGGGTACAAACACACATTTCCACAATGTTGGAAAAGGGTCCAGGAAGGCCTGTACATACCTATTTCAGTTTTGCTGTAGAAATGGCATGTAAATCATTCAGGATGATCTAAAAATACTATGTGCTTTCAGGAGAAAGTGGAAGCCTTTCCAAAGAAAAGAGCCAGCTCCCGCCCCTTAGAGACTCCAGCAAAGAGGCCACATGCCCACTTCCTGCAGCTTGATAGATAATGTTGCCAAATCCGGAGATTCTCTTGCTAAATATTTCTCCTTTAAGGAGAAGCCAAAGGCTTTACGTTTGAGCAGATGCCTTCTGAAAGAAGAGACCCCTGTGAGCCTCGAGGAAGGAAGGGAGTCCCCACCACCAGCCCCATCTCTGTCCCATAACCCACTGCTCACACTCTCAGTCAGACCACAGGGTTTACAGAGCACCTACTGTGCGTCAGGAGCTGGGCTGCATGTCATGCACACAAAAATGAGCAAGTCACTGCTGCATGGGGTTTATATTTCGTGGACAAGATGGATCATTAACAAGAAAATAAACAAGATGATTATTGTACTGGGGGGTCCCATGACCACCTGCAGGTTTAGTGATTTGCTAGAGTACTCACAGGACACAGATACAGCTGTACTCAAGGCTGTGATTTACAACAACGGGGACACACAGCACCATTAGCAAAGGAAAAAGTACAGGGGGCAAAGTCTGAGGGACACCAGGCGCACAATTGCAAGAGTCTCTTTCAGGAGAGTCACACTGGACACACTTAACTCCTCCAGCAGCAAGCAGTGACAACACGATGGCATGTGAACTGTGAGAAGATGGATTTCTGTTGTTTAAGCCACCCTGTATTTCTGTTATGGCAGCCCAAGCTGACTAAGACACCAGCCATGCATGCAAGAGAGTCACCTTGAAAGGCAATGCTGCGTGGAGTACAGACCAACTGTCTTGCAGAGCCCCACCCAATTTACAGATCTATAAGCAAAGCAAAGAACTGCTGTTGCTTGAAGTCACCGGGCTTTAGAAGGATTGTTGTGGAGCAACAGACTATGGTACAGACGGTGTGGTCAGCGAGAGGTATCGCTGGGGAGGGAACTAAGGCTGAGACCTGAGGGACGCAGGGCAGCTCACCCAGGCAGGGCTGCTCACTGAAGGGGGCCTGATGCTGGGGCATCAGCGAGGAAGAGCTCCTCCAAGCAGCCAGCTCAGGCCTACTGTTGCTGCAACAACAAACACCCCCCACACCTCCATGGCTTATAAGAACAAAAGTTTTCTTCTCACTCATCCTCAGTCCAAACCCAGGCTGAAGAACAGCTCCTCTCCAGAACACGGCTGGTCTCATAGCAGAACCACCCAAAGGCCTTAAATCCTCTGTGGGAGGGGGACACAGCCCCTGTGTGCACCTTGCATCAGTCGGCTCCAGTCAGATGGCCAAGCCCAGCTTCTGTGTTGCAGGGACATGTGCCCCCCCCTCCATGGACAACATTTTTGAACAATAATATAATTTCCCAATAAACCAAAACAAAAACTTAAGAAAAGACGCTATTGTGCTTTTAGCACACATAAGCTCTGGATCATCGTGAAGGGTAAAGTCTGATTTTATGGTTCTGAATTACATGTGGCAGGAATGGAACCATAATCGTTTCTGTTTTTAGAGCCTCTAAGGTCCTCATCTGACCCCAACCTGGACTCACAGAGGGTCTGGGGTGCACAGCACAGGTGAAGCTGCAGTGTCAGAAATCCCAAGATGAAGAGACCTCAGAACCCCATGAGTTGTGCTAAGGTGGGACTGAGAGGCCGAGGGTCCTCAAGACCCCAGAGCTGCAGGGTTGGCTCTTGGCGTGAAACCCTTATTATGTCACTTACCTTGACAATGGCACCTGTAGACAATGACAATGTCTGAAAAAGATTTTCTGGCCGGTAAACATCTAGGAAAGTCTTCACACTCATGAGCACTCACCCCTGTGCTCGCCTGCACACTCACACTCATGCACACACACGCACATATGTACACGCACTCATGGACTCACTCTATGCTCTCCGGCACACTCGTGCACACACTCACACGCATATACTCACACTTACTAACACTCACACCCACACACGCTCACCTGCACACTCATGCATACACACACACTTACTCTTGCACTCACATGCACACTGGCACACATGTATGCGCATGCATTGCCTATGCAGTGTTTTACACACATTTTAATTAGTTCACAATGTTAAATAAAAGAAGAGACTTTACACAAAGTCTCAGATTTCTACCTTCTCCTGTCACACTCAGGGGCACACTCAGGCCACTCACCCTTCACGAGCCACCTGCAAATCACATCCCCACTGCCCTGTCACATGCATGGGCACATGGCGCTCCAGCCCAGCAGCCTCCTACCTACTTCTCTCTGGTGCTGCCTTCTGGCCCATGGAAGTGCCTATGTACTCCAGGCCGTGAGCCAGCACCTCCACCCTCCCGTGGAGCAGCCCCCAGCCTGGCTCACCTCACATTGTGAGGGCTGCTGAATCCCACTCCAGCAAAGGCCTGATGAAGGTGCTCGTGTTAACTGACACCCAGCGACGGTGTACCTCAACACCTTTCCTGAAAATACTGTAATTATACAAAACCAACATCTTTCCAGATCATCAAGGCCACAGGATCCCCTGTTTCTAAAGGGCAACTCCCCCATCCCCATCACACTCCTGCCCCAGCTGAGTCCATAGCCCAGACCATAGCCAGCCTGGAGATGGCCATGACCACCACGCCCCGCCCACGCCACTCAGGTCTGACGCAAGGTGCAAGGGCTGTGTGCTGCTGCTGCTGTTTTTGTGCACTGCTGCTTAATTTTGGTAGAACTCCCAAACATAGCAGGTTGCCTTCATAAAGCTCAAACAGAAGAGCAGTGCCCTGGGCTTGTTGGAATCAGTCCAGGCGATGCCTGTGTAGCGGGGCTGGGGGGGGGGAGGTGTCTCCTTC
>NW_007734173.1:46330-48705 GCF_000696425.1 Galeopterus variegatus | reverse complement strand
GGGGGGGGGGGGGGGGGGGGCGTCTCCTTCCTGGAGACCGGCCCCTGGAGAGCAGCCAGGGCCCTGAGGAGGAGCATCTGAATTTCTCCAAACAGCTGATCACAGTGAGTTGTTTCTTTTCAGTAAAAGGGATTTAGCAAACGTGTAACCAAATGTTAATCGTATCAATGAAATCATATATGTTCTCAAATCAGAAAACAAACTCTTGCCCAAAATCTGCTTTGGTTTTTGGTCCGGAAGATATGGTCCACCTCGTGGTTAGGTATAAAGTGCACGGCCTGAGCCCATCTCCCCAGACCATCTTTCCTCCCCATGCTCACATGGGGCTGGAAACATCCACTGAATCAACAGCTCCCTGGTTTAAACACTGTGACCCCTGAAGCCCCTATTAAAAACATGTATTCTACCTCATATTACTCGTGAAAGTAAATGACCATAGGTAATAAAAATAAACGTAAAGAAAAAGGCTATACAAACATGAAAAGGAAACATGGATGGATGTGTTTATTACCAACCATCCCGGTTTGCTCCGGACTAAAGGGTTCTTGGGACATGGGACTTTCAGGGGTAAAACCAGGACTGTCCTGGGTAAACTGAGAGAAGTTTTTTGCTCTAAACTTAAGGCAGAAAAAGATTTCCTAAAGAATACACAAAAAGCAAAGATATAAAGAAAAAGGCAGATACATTTTATCACACTGAAACTAAAAACTTCTACTCAACCGAAGACATTATAAACAAAGTTGGGAAAGACACAGAGAGAGCAAAAATATCTGTAAACAGAGGGTTAGAATCTGGAGTATATCAAAGGCTCTTACAAACCAATTAGAAAAAGACTAAGAACCAGACAGAAAAACGGGCAAAAATAATGAGAGAGAGCAAAAATATCTGTAAACAGAGGGTTAGAATCTGGAGTATATCAAAGGCTCTTACCAACCAATTAGAAAAAGACTAAGAACCAGACAGAAAAATGGGCAAAAATAATAAAGAGCCAACCCACAGAAAGTGAAATCCTAACGGCCAATTAACATAAAAAACACTCTCTCAAGCAATCAAGGGAACGCAAACAAACCAGTGAAATCCCACTTTACTTCTGCAGGATTGGCAACATCTCAATCTGGACTTGCCAGGTGCTGGTGAGAGGAACAGGGACCTCACGATTTGGCAATACCAAATTAAATTTAAAATGCACTCATCCTATGCCCCAGGAATTCCACTTCTTAGCATGTGCCTTACAGAGAAACATGTGCACAACCACGCCAAGAGCCTCCCACAGAACGCTGGCCGCCACAGTGACACTGCCCATGACAGAAAACCCGAGAAGGACCGCCGCGCCATCAGCAACAGGTGAAACCAGCAGAGGAATATTCTGAAGCAATTAGAAAGAATCTGTTAACACACATGAATCTCCAAGACTCAGTGCTGAGTGAGGACATCCGTTTCAGAACAAGACACACAGTGTGATGCCACTTTTTAAGAGGAAACAACATTGCACATTTTGCACTGAGACCTACATGCTTATATCAAGAAAGTCTGGCGGGAAAAACATTGAATGGTACCAGTGGCTACCTCTGGGAAAGAAGGGAGGGGATGAGGAGAGAGTGGAGTTTGAAAGAGATTTGAGGCTTACTTGTATGCTTTCATTTCTCACTTGGAGAATGTATGCATAGCATACTAGCGCAATTATATGTGTATGTGTGTGTGTTTGTGTATTTTTTTCCAAAGAAATCAATCACTGTGTTGAAAAACACATTATCCATTCATCCAACAAATATTTTTTGAGTGCCAACTATTGGTCAGCCTGTTTTAAAGACTGAGGATCACTCCTTTCCCTTAAAACAGAAATGGCGCAATCAACTTAATCATTGGCCAAATTCATCAGCAGACAGCAGTCCTTAAGGTCATGGGCAGCAGACACATGTGTGTGGATGAGATGTAAGTGTTGAGAAAGCATGGGACGTGGAGGACATAAAGCAGAAACAGGCCTGAAGGGTGGGGGAGGTGCTCTTACCGGTGTGTCTTGAGCACCTGGGCAGGGAAGGAAGAGCTTGAGCTGGATCCCAGCCTCCCAGGGCCTTCTACTGCTGCCCGGGCAGAGGACTCTGCCTTTGCCTCCAAACACACTCTTGTCACAGGAGAAAAGATTCAGGCCAGCACAAGGATTTGCAATCTCCAGCGGATTTCACAGATCAGGTGAGCACAGGTGTGGGGTTCCCTCATTGCAGAGGGGCGGGTGGAAACGTGACGGCATGGCTTTTGAGGTACCCTTCCTCGGACATTCCCCCGATTTCCTGCCAGGAGTCTCAAGCCTGGCGACCAAGTGGGCATTGCATCCATCCCTGGCCTAGGGGAGGCCTACTAGCTGGAGGAGGCCTGCT
>NW_007734173.1:44231-45933 GCF_000696425.1 Galeopterus variegatus | reverse complement strand
CTTGTCACAGGAGAAAAGATTCAGGCCAGCACAAGGATTTGCAATCTCCAGCGGATTTCACGGATCAGGTGAGCACAGGTGTGGGGTTCCCTCATTGCAGAGGGGCGGGTGGAAACGTGACGGCATGACATTTGAGGTGCCCTTCCTCGGACATTCCCCCGATTTCCTGCCAGGAGTCTCAAGCCTGGCGACCAAGTGGACATTGCATCCATCCCTGGCCTAGGGGAGGCCTACTAGCTGGAGGAGGCCTGCTCACCCCACTCCCGGGCTGTAGTGACTGGCTCAAGGAATGGCGATGGAACCCAGCCTGAGCCCGGGACAGGCAAGGAGATGCTACCTGCAGCTACTGAACGCCCGGGCTCTGGGCTTTCAGTTCCCTGAACTGATAAATGGTCCTTTTGCTTCCGTGAGTCTGGTCCATTTCAGTCACTTGCTACCAGAAAAGCCTGCTAAGTCCAGCTGGTTGTCATTAAGATTTCAAAAGAATTGGGCAGCTCCAGACCCGATCTAGGTCTTCAGAGTTATTGCCTTGGGGGAGCCTTGCCCAGCCCTAACTCTGAGCTGAGCCAGAGAAACAAGGCATTAAATTTCAAACTGCTTTTTGCAGCCCCTAAAGCCACAACTTTTAATGAGCATCAGCTGGGACATGTCATGATATCATCGATCACGCCTTTCCCTTCAAAAAACTTTTTAAAGAAAAAGGAAGGAAAAAAAAAACTCATTTGGTGCAGAAATAACCCAGTACGAGTCAGCGCTTCCAAGTCAGACTTCGAAGTCTGGAAGAATGAGGGGCTAATTTGTTCCTAAATTGAAACAGCTCTGGCCACAGAAATAGCCCATTATCCCTTAAAGGTTGGGAGTTAAGACTCACCAAAAGTAAGCTCCTGGAAGTAGCTGTACAAATTAAGGGAGCCGAGCTGCAGGTGGCAACTGGACAAATTCTCCCAGTTCCAGAAAGAGGTCAGAGGGCCCTTCTCAAGGTCTGGCAGTCAGAATGCCCAAAGAGCTGTGCGTGCACAGTCTGGTTCTTCCCTGGGTCCCTGGGGCCTTGCTCCAAACCAAACCTTGGTACTTGGACTAGGGTCCTATCTGACTCAACATTGAAAAGCAATAGTGAAACCCAGAAACTCAGACACACTCTCTGCTTCAGCACTGCCCCCCCACAAGTGACCACTTTTAAGTGCCAGCCCCACCCTGATGAATCTCAGATTCAGACCAACCACTGTCACAAGCTCCAGACTCAGATATGCAATGATCTCCTTGACATGGCCTCTCTTGGCCCATACAGAATGTGAGCCTCCTCCCCCCACCAAGCCTTCAACAGCTTCATAAATGACACCACCCCCCACACGGGGCTCACAAACAAGACCTACATGGCATCCTGGTTTAGGGAACCCAAGTCACCAGGAGGTCCTATCAGCCCTACCACTGAAATGTCCCATTGCTCCCCACTTTCCCCATCTCTGATGTTACCCTCCTATCCTCCACACATCCAGCACTTCTCCCTCCCCCAGGAGCCTGGTGCCACATCACAGCCAGAACGAGCTCTCTCACAGTTAAAGCTTTACTTCAGCCTAAAACGAATAGCCTCGGACTGCACATGTAGTCATGGCTTATTGTGGAATCCGAGGCCCGCCTGCTCACCTCCCCAAACTCAGCCCCTCCACTTCCCTGGTTCATGGTCTCCAGCCTCAACAGCCCT
>NW_007734173.1:41094-42816 GCF_000696425.1 Galeopterus variegatus | reverse complement strand
CTCTCAGCAGCTTCCCAGCATCTAGATCAGCTCCTGAAGCATTTTCAGAGATTTAATCATTTGCTGACCCACTGACTAAATATTCCGCTTTCTCTTTGGCAAAAGTGGGTCAGCAGTCTCTGGGCCTGGCCATCCGTCAAGCCTAGACAGAGACCACAGAACTATTTTAAAAATGCCCAATGACTGAAGTGAGCATGTGGAACAGGTGAGGGGTTGCATAATGACCACGGGCAGATCATATGCTTGTGATGGCTCTGAACATGCTGCCAAGCTGCCAAAGGTTAGGACTGGAAACATCCTTTCCCAAAATCCAACTCAAATTACAACTCACTATATACTTAATACCCAAACATTGGTAAATTGGGGTGGGGGAGCTCTATGGGGAGGAAACCAGCACACGTGAGCACCTACTATGTGCAGGCATTGAGTGAGGGAGCTTCTGTCCCCATTAGAGGGGAGATACCCTAGAAAGGCCACATCACCCTCTTATTCCTGGCTGTACCTCCAAAGCTCAGCACAGGGTCTGACTCTCTGCAGGGCCTCAATATTCATGATGGGGGGACTCAGCAACCAAAAAGCCACCCATCCTCTATCCTGGGGCTCGAGGCTGCTCCACTCACAGCACAGAAGTGCCCAAAGCTTCGGCCATGAACTTCTCATCCCTGGGGCACCGCTCTCAAATGATGCCTGCTGTTCCCCACAACCTCAGTGTCCCTCCCTTCTAGAATGTGACTCCACGTACCCATGGATCTCAGGGTTTCCCAGCCTCAGCACTAACACTGTGGACTAGATAATTAACTGTCATGGCCACTGGAGAATGTTTAGCAGCATCCCGGACTTCTACCCAGTAGACGCCAGCGCCTCCCCCGCCCCCACCAGGTGTGACATGCAGAAATGCCTGGGCGTGAGGGGTGTGCAGAATTGCCCTCTGTTGAGAGCTACTAATACTGCCTGTATTTAAACCAGAGTTTCCCCAATTAGCCTAATCCCAGATCACCTGGTGCACTGGTTAAAAACAGATTCCAGGAGATTGCAGTGGGCAGACCTGGGGTGGGGCTCTGGAAGCTGTCTGTAATAAGTACCTCCAGGAGATTCTTAGCAAAAGGAGCCAGTCCAGGAAGCACTGGCTTAACTCACCCCCACCCCTCCCATGTTCAGTCTCCTGGACACTCAGTACTCTGGTCCCAATGGTCACTAAGCACACAGGCCTTGTCTCCAGGAGCCCTAAGCCCCCTCCCCAGCCCCAACTCCTCTTTCCTGGCCCAGGTGGGGCCCTCACCATTTTCCAGTTTCCTTAAGGCTGTTCTCCTGAGATCCCATCCCTTTAACTGTGGCTGGACCGGCTCCAGAGCCAGGTGTCTGCCTGTCAGGGAGCGAGGGGCCAGCCCCACAGGGGTGCAAGCCCGAGGTGCTCCCTGGGGGAGAAAAGCGTACTTGTGCAGGGCAATCACTGGGGGGAGGAAGGGAGCGAGCGCTGACCATGTGATCACAACTCCTGCCCCCAAGACGCAAGTACTGGATGGCCCCCATTTTACAGATGCGGAAATTGAGGCACGGCGAGGTCAAGCGCCACATGTACAGGGTCCTGCAGCTAGCAAAGGGGAATTCCGACTAGCCGACCCCAACGCCAGCGTTCCCGACCACCGCGCTCACTGTTTCTGTTGATGGACAGACGCGCGCGACTTTGCTGCAGGGGAAAGCCTGAGAGAAGAGGCGCCCACC
>NW_007734173.1:28987-40290 GCF_000696425.1 Galeopterus variegatus | reverse complement strand
ACCTTGACCTCCCCGAACCCTGCCCGGAGCTGCAGGCCGGCCGGGGTGGGAATGGCAGTGGGGATCTCAGAGCCGCGCCCGGAACCTCCCAGGAACACCCTAGAAACGTTAAAGGGACAGCCAGGCACGAGGTCTAGCCGCCGGGTTAATTACGTGGTAAGGAGCCTGCCCAATTAGAGCCGCCGAGGGACCCTGGGCCAGTCGCTAGACCCCTCCACGCCTCAGTGTTCGTGTGTGTGTGAAATGGGCTTCGGGAGGGTGAGAGCAGACGACAGTGACCGAGGGCCTGCCGCCTCCTAACGCTGGAAACTCCTGGCGGCCTGTTTGTTGTATCGATGCTCTATGATGCGGGATCCGCTGTGGCACGTCTAAAATATACCCGGTATATTTACCTTTGTTATAAAATAAAACAGACATATTTAGCTTCAGGAGTGCTGTGTGGGACACCCTTGTAACCACCAACCGACTCAAGAACTGATACTGTGCCAGCCCCCTCTTCCGTCCCTCCCAGGGAGCGCTGTGCCTCAGTCACCACCCCTCCTCCACCCCACAGCACCTGGGGGGATTTGCATCCTCAGAGGCCTCTGCTGACTTTGGGGTTTACGCAGCTACCGCCCTGCCTTTGAGGCAGGGTCCCTGACCTGAGATGGGCTCAGCGCCCTCATCAGCACAAGGCAGCCAGGTCATCAGGAGAGGCCCAGGTAACCCTCGTCCTGACTGGCTCAGTGTGACAGACACAGGTCCTCAGAGCCCCAAAGGAACAACATCTCCTCCACCATCACTGAGAGCCTTCAAAGTGCAGCTCTGCTGAGGGCCTCAGTGTCCCTCCTGTTCAGTCCCCCAGCGACTCCACCAGCAGGTGCAATTACATTGTCCATTTCACGGACGCAGAAAAGCAGGCAGCAAAGAAAAGGAATTGTCCCTGGCCACATGGCTGCTGAGTGCGGTGCTGGGACTTAGATGTGGCCAGACATCTAACCCACCTGTCTCCTCCCTGGAAGCCGAGCTGCTTCCAGCAGCTCCTGTCCAGACCTCTCACTCCTCATCTTCAGAACTTTTAGCAATAACAATGAGCAGCTCACACTAGCAGGCGCTGTGCTAAGCATATATTCCCGGAACCTTCACAACTCACTGAGGGTGCTATTGTTACACCCACCTTCCAGATGAGAAAATACAAGCTCCGTGTGAGCAGGGACTTGGTCATGTCTATCACTTCGTCCCATCCTCCTGCTCCTTCCTATTTCATCCTGATTCCTCCTCTGTCAGCAATCCTGGGGAGGCACTATTATCATCTCCTCTTCCGAGGAGGAAACTGAGGCTCAGAGAAGTGAGGTAATTTGCTCTAGGAAGTTAGGAAGGGCAGAGTCAGGATTCACAACCTGGTTAACGTCATAGTGCTTTTGCACGGTCCTTGCTCTCTGCCCAGCACTTCGGTATGCCCCGGAGAGCTCCTACTCATACTCCAAGAGCAGCTAGAGTGCTGCCTCCTTTCCGAAGACTTTCCTTCAGCCTCTTCTCTTCCCCATGCCTGTGGGCCTCCCCTCTCCAAGCCCCCAGCATTGCGTGCATGCTCTGTCCGGCAAGCACCACGGCACAGTGCAATTATTTGCCCGCACATCTGCCCCGACCCCCACCCAGCTAGTCACTCAAGGACTGTCTGTTTTGCAACCTTTGTCCTCCTCTGCTGGCAATGGCATTTCCATTTTCTTGTGGGGAGCCCCCTCCTTCACTCTGGTGGAACCAACGTCCCTCCCTAATTCCAGGGGTGGCTCATGACCCAGTCTTACCAGTCAGTATAATCCATCCACCTGGCCTCAATGATCGGTTCAGGAAAGTCAGTTCACAGCAGCACACATTTGAGACTTTGCTGGAATGGGAGAGAGAAGCCCTTTTTATCCACTACCTCTGAGGGGGACTGTCCAGCCTTCTAGGAGCGATCACCTGCTTTGGAATCAAAACAACATGGAAGGGAGAGGATTCTGGAGAGGCAGGTATTCTGGAGCTGCTAGTATTGTCTGTACAAGCACCTGGTTCCAGCCATGCCTGAAGGGACACCTGTGGAGGGCTGGAATTTTCAGTCTAACCCTCCCTACCATTTACCCCGAAGTCTTTGTGGGGAAGAGGTCATTGGAAAGAGAGTTAGCAGAAAGGAATGTTAAAGACAAACCCAAGGTGCACTGTGAATGCTCTCTCTCTGTCTCTCTTGCTCTCCGTCTGTGGCTTTGGGCTCTGCTCCCGTCCATAGGCTGGTGCCTTCATTGCCCCTGGACATCAGGGTGACCTACAGAATGGGCCTCACATGATAGGTCTACACAGCTTTCCCAGGCTCACACCACCAGGAGAGATGCTGACTAGTCCTGCTTGGGGCCAGCAGACATGACTATTCTAGTTGCTGGGTTGGGGTCCCTGACTCTTTGGGGCTGAGATATTTCTTTCAGAAGAGAATGTGAGGGGAAAGGAAATATGATAACAACTCACATTTATTGACCACTTCCCACATGCCAGGCTTCATCCCAGCTAATCTTCACAAGAACTTGAAAAGAAGGGACTACTAATGATCCCCTCTTACAAACGAGGAAACGGAGTTCACAGAGGTTATCCATAGCCCTACAGCTAGTACAGGAATGAGCCGAGGCCAAACCCCGGTGACAGGACTCCAGGGCCCGTGCTCTTGACCACTGAGCCACATTATGATCTCCTGCAGTGCTAGGTCGGATGCCAGGCCAGCCAGGCCCAGCCCCTGCAAGGCATCCAGGAGGGCCGGAGACCACCCCGACCTGCTTCCTAGGGCCCAGCAGGCCCTCAAGGCCAGCTCTGTGGTCAGAGCCAGCTGCAGGGGCGTGCACCCTGGGCCTCGCTCAGGCCGTGAGCTCAGAAGGGCTGTGAGTGATTTCATGCTCTTGAAGTTCATCATAATTTTTTAAGAACGGCACAGCATTTTCATTGCCCTAGACCCCCAGCAAATTATGCAACAGGTCATGGCTCCCCCAAGCACACACACACACACAACCCCAAGGTAGTGATTTGCCAAGTTCATTGTCTCTGTCTGTGCTGGGAATTCCTTCAACATCCTGACATCATGCGGGAACCCGATGGAATCACTTCACAAGGTTTTCCCTGGATGCATGGGGTGAGGACTGGGTGTGATTTTCTGTAAGGCTGAAAAACCCAATTGCCTTGCAACTTATGAACAAGCCAGACTTGGGTTCATGGAATCCAGTATGCGTACATATATATCTATTTATACACACACACACACGCACGCACACACGTGCACACATATATATCTATATATAATATAGATATATATGTGGGTGTATATCTATAGCTCTATGGTCTTCAAAAAGCTCACAGAAAGATTCATATTATCTTTTAATTCTATTTTTCCACGAACTTTTCAAAGTCGTTTCATATACATATATACTCATGTACACACACATGATATATATCTCAGTATATACAACATCACAGCCAGAGCAGCCCAAAGTTTTCTGTCTCAGTGTTGGTTGGCCCTGGCACCTGAGTCCGGCAGGATCACTAGGCTGCTTCAAGGATCAGCGAGAGTGTGCTGTGATTGACTGGCAATGTCTGGCAAGGACATGCCGAGGGGGCACATGTGCCCATATACACCAACCCCTCTGCCATCTGAGGTTGGGAGGATGCTCCTCATAGGAGCTGGAACACTTGACATGGCAACAGTCGGGGTGAAAGATCCCTGAAAGCAGACACTGTGCCCATCACCATTAAAAATCCTCAGCACCACACAGTCTGTGGCTCACAGGAGATGCTCAAAAAATGCTTAATAAACAAAGATCAAAAAGGCACCACAAAGATCAGAGGTTTCACTCTGGAATGATGAAAATGTCTTCGAACTAGGAAGAGATGGTGGTTGTGCAGCATTGTGAATGTGCTACATGCCGCTGAATTGTTCATTTAAGAATGACTAAATTCATATTACCAATTTCATCTCAAATAGTTATTTTTTTTAAAAAGAAAAGCAATCCCTCTTTTAAAAAGTCACTGCAAGTTACTCGGAGTATCTGGGATGATGATGAAGAAGAAGATGAGATCTGCAAAAGTTGTGCTGAGCAACCGTGTGGGTGAGTGTGTGTGTGTTTCTCTCCTAAACGCTGAGAATCCGATCTTTCTCCAGAAAGTTTATGACAGAGATCCTCAATGTTTGTTCTTAAGTTGTTGTGCTGAGCAACCGTGTGGGTGAGTGTGTGTGTGTTTCTCTCCTAAACGCTGAGAATCCAGTCTTTCTCCAGAAAGTTTATGACAGAGATCCTCAATGTTTGTTCTTAAGTTGCAGGAAAAACAATGTGTACCCTGCAGTGGTCTGGGGCTGAAACAATTTATTTCTTTTAAGTCCTTTGTTTTATCTTAAAAATCCATGAGACGTTTGCATTGTCTACACACATAAAGTTTCCCTCCAAATCTTCTAGTGACACTGACACTCAAGGAACCAGGCACTGCTATTTCTGGGGCGTTCACTGTGAGCTGTGTGCTAGGAGGTTTCCCACCTCCCTCATGGATCCCTGACACCCTCACTTCTCAGCATCCTGTAGAGGTGGACACAGGTTCAAGGTCATCCAGTGGCCATCGGAGGTGGTTTCAAGGCTAGACAGCTCTGGGGTGAGGTTTGCCTCCAGCTGTAGGATGCTCAACCACTCTCTCTTCCATCCACCTGCTGACTCAGATTGAGTCTGAACCTGTCACCTTACCCTTGGGAAATTCTGGGGCTGGCATTGTGGATCAGCTCTGCCTGCCACATTGGGGAGAAGAAACTCGCCGACACCAACAGGAGTATTTCCCTGAATCTGTGACTCCCTGAGTGGTCCAGGCGCCCTCTAGTGGCCACTAGGAAGGGTGCAGTCGAGCTTGTCTAACTTTCCCCAGTTCCACGGGCTGAAGATGCTCCGTGGGGGTATCTGATGTTGGGAGTGGGATGAAAAGAGCCTACAGAGGCGATATGCAGGTGCTGGATCCCCTTGAGTTCTCTGAAATTCACCCAGTTTTGCATTCTAGTCCACATGTGTCTATGTTTCTTGCTATATACAATCAACATTTCTCCCCAAGTCTTTAAGTAAAAGCCATGCTCAGGAAGATGCAAATGTTTACCCAGGGGCCTCAAGGGTCACTTCTAAGTACCCCAGGGCCCCCACATCCTGTCGGGGTCCCAGAGCCTCATGTGAAGCAGCCTGTGGCCTGCACAGGACAGGACTGCGTGTTCTGCCTCCTTCCTCACCTGTCCCAATTCCCATCCCTGTCCTGTCACCTCTCCTGCTCTCTTTTTCCAGTTCCCTTCTGTATTTTAGATATGGGTGTACACTATCATTAGCTTCCTGAAGGCAGACCAAATTCTCAGTGTCCAGGAGAGAAACACGCACACGCACACACACACACACTCACACCTCCCCCCCCACACACACACACTTCCTCAACATTTCCAGATTCCACCTTCTCTTCATCAACATCACAGACACTCTTGAGTAACTTGAGCTGCCTTTTTAAGAGATGGGATTGTTTTCCTTTTATTTATTTATTTTTAGTTTTTGGTAGCTGGCCGGTACGGACATCCAAACCCCTGACCTTGGTGTTGCAACACCATGCTCTAACCAACTGAGCTAACCAGCCAGCTTCGCTTTAAAAAAAAAAAAAAAAAACATTGTTAGGACATCACTAAATAAATCATCAGAATGTAAAATGGTTCAGCCATCTCAGAAAACAGCCTAGCAATTCCTCAAAAGCTAAACGTGGAGTCACCACATGACCTAGTCGATCTACTCCTTAGGTATATACCCAAGAGAATTGGAAACATATGTCCCCAGAAAAAAATGTGTATGTAGCTGGTCATAGAAGCATTAATCCTGATAGCCAGAAAGTGGAAACAACTCAAATGCTCATTAATTGATAAATAGATAAGTAAAAGGTAATATGTCCTTACAATGGAACAATTTGACAATAAAAAGGAATGATGTACTGATAAACACTACAGCATGGATGAACCTTGAAAAGATTGTGCTAGGTCAAAGAAACCAGTCACAGCAGTCCACATAGTGTATGATTCCATTTACATCAAATGTCCAGAATAGGCCAATCCCAGAAACAGAAAGCAGCTTAGTGACTACCAGGGTCTGGGGGAGGGGAGGATAAGCGGTGACTGTAATGGGTACAGGGTTTCTTCATGGGGTGAGGAAAATGTTATGGAATTAAATATCAGTGATGATTACACAACCTTGTGCATATACTAAAAACTGCTAAATTGTACACTTTAAAATGGTAAATTTAGAGTATGTAAATTATATCTCAATTAAAAAATATCATTCAGTACAGCCACCTGGTTGAGGGTCTACCATGTGCCAGATATTTAGGAGTAATCTGTTAATCTGCCTCCCCCCAGCAACCCCAGAAGTTGGGAAAAAGAAACCATTTTGCAGGAAGAGCACTAAGTCAAGAAAGCTGCAGAGGTAGGACTGGGACCAGGCTCTGCACCTTCCATTTGTGTGGGAAGGAGGTGGGGTGGGGTGGGGAAAGCAGCATGAGGTCATGGCACCTCAGAAGCTAACTTTGGAAACAACCAGGCGGGCCCCTTAGAGGTGATACAGCAAGATATGGGCACTCATTGAAATCCATCCATCCACCCATCCATCTATCCATTCACCCACCCATCCACCCACCCACCCACCTATCCGTCCAACTATTTATCCACTCATCCACCCAACCATTCACCTATCCACTTGCCCATCCATCCACCCATCCACTCACTCACATGCATCCATCTATCCATCCACTCATCACCCTCACATCCACACACACCCCCATCCAGCCACCCACCACCCACTCACTCACCCACCCATCCATCTATCCATCCACCCATCCACCCATCCACCCAACCATCCATCCATCCGTCCATTCATCCATCCATTCACTCATTCACTCATCCACCTGTCCATCTATCCACCCACTCATTCATCCATTCTTCCATCCATTCATCCATTGATCCACCCATCCACTCACCCACCCATTCATCCATCCACCCATTCATTTCTCTCTCTCTCTCCCCCCCCCCCCCCCCATTTGTGTTTCCGTCAGCTTTGGTTTCTGTCTCTGACTCTCTCCTCTTCTCCCTCGCTCTCTGTTCCAGTCTTTCCCTCAGAGTGTGCATCCTCTTGCTCTCCATCCCCTGCAGCGGGTGCTTCCCTGCCCTGAGGAAGGAGTTTTCTGTGGCAAAGTGCAGGTGGATGAAATAGTCCAGACTATCCGGTTCTTCTCTAGGCCTCTCTTCCCCATTTTTCCTGGGCCCCTTTCCTTGGATTTACGTCTCCCCTTTATTTCCCACTGACAAGAGACACTCTGGGATTTGCGGGTGAGCAGTGAGAGAGGGATTCTTTCTGGGTTTTCAGCAAATCTTGGAATTCAGCCATTTCACCCCTGACCCTCTGCATGTGCTACTCCGCTGCCTGGAATGCCCGTGCTTCTTCCCCTCCCCCACTTCTTGCCATGACTTGCTCCTTCTTGGCCTCTCTCCAAGTCCCCCCACATGTTCACCCCTAGAAAGCCCCCTCCACCAGCCCATGCAAAACAGTCTCCTTTGAGTTCTGATCACAACTCCCTGTGGGTGTCCCTCCTGGAATTTAACCCAATCTATCTCCAGAGCTCAGACGTGCTAGTGTCATTTCCCCTTCCTCACACCTTCAAAGGCTCCTACTTCAGTTCCCAGAAACAGAGCCCAGGTGCGGGTGATCCTTCACGGTTGGGGAGGGTACCCCCACCCCAGGGAGTGAGAGGGAGGGAGGGGAGGGAAGGAGGGGCCCCCACCTGCATCAGCACATGGATTGCTGGAAGAGGCCCTGCCGACCCGACCCGTCCAGCCTCAGGCTGGGGTAAGCCCTCGTCCCATAGTGCCCTGTCTTTCCCACCTGCTCCCCATGTCCTGGGGGTCTTCAGCCCATGCCCCTCCTGGAGCCCTTCCCCATCACACTCAAGATCTCAGTCTGCACCCAGCACTGCGCAGGCCCCTGCACTGCAGTCACCGGCTTGCCTGTGCCATTAGACTCAGATTTGCAGGAAGACAGCTGCTGCAGCTAGTTCCCACTGGGTCCTGGAGCCCCACAGGGTGCCTGGCACACAGCAGATGCTCCATTCTTGCTTGTTGAATGAATGTTAAGAGCCAAGTGACCCTAGTGAAGAATCATTCCAAAGACATAGGCATGGAGAAGAGACCCAGGAATGGGACAGAAGGTGTGGGAGAAGCGACCGTGGTGGGAAGGGGGCCGGCAGAGAAGTGGAGACCCCAGAGAGCTACCCCGACACTTGGCAATGAGGGGCTGGAATGCCCTGCCCAGGCAGGGTGACAGCTGTGAGGGCTCCCAGGCCCTTCAGACAGGGGAGGCCCGCCTGAGGGGCTTGGGGAGAAATCCAGGACTCGAGGCCCACAGAGACAAGTGCCCAGCCCAGGACCTGTGGTGCCCAGCCCGGGGAGGGGCCTGCACCCAGCCCCACACAGCAGCACGTGCTGCACCTACCCCCCCACACCCCATCGCCAAGACCTGCCTGAGACCTGTCGTGAAAGACAACAGCTGGGGGATAAGTCCTAGAGGCAAAGGAGGTTTTTCCCCAGGCCAGCTCCCACTGGTGAGCAGAGGCTGCTTGAGTAGCTTGGAGATGGGGATCGATTGGTGATGCCTGACCAGGGGGAAGGGCAGGAGAGTAGCAAGGGTGGCAGATATTCACCTGCCCCTTCCAGGGAGGAGGAGGATGCTGCTCATTAGAGTCTAGGGCAGGAGCCCACAGGCCACGTGGTCTCTGCCCTGGTAGTGCAAAAGCAGCCATAGGTGATATGCAAATGAGCAGGTGTGGCTGTGTTCCAATAAAACTTTGTAAAACACATGGCCAGACTTGGCCCACGGGCCTTATTTTGCTGATCCCTGACCCAGAACACTGAATCGGTCTTGTACACACTCCATGGTATGCCACGAGAAGAGGTCCGAGTTAAATCCATCTGACAAACGTATGTTGGTACTGGGACACCAGGGCAGATCAAGACAGGCTCCCTGGTGATGGCAAAGACCTCATTGCTCTCACTTTAGTGCTGGTAATAGCAGAGCTGGGAGTCGTTATCCTTTTCAACAATTATTTCGCTTTTTGAATGGAATGTGTGACTCATGGCAGTGTTCAGGTGTCACTCCAGTGGCTGCCGGGAAGGTTACAGCAGATTCTCTGCGGTTCTGCCAGAGTGTCCTCAACTCAGGGAGGACACAGGAGACCCTCCCTGAGGAGGGGCAGGGGCAGGGATGGAGGGACCCTAGGGGCCTGCATCTTGAGGCAGTAGGAAGCAAGGATGAAATTTCTTACATTTCTTGTTTCATCTTTCAAAATCATGAGGATGTTGCACTCTGTCCTCAGACGGGTATGACCTCCGTCCTCTGCCTAGGCCCCATCTGAGTGTTGTTCCTGCCAGCTAATAGGTTGCCTCTGAGACTTTCCTCCATGCCAAGCTTTTGGGAAAAGAAACTGTCTCGCTGCTTCCAGGCATTGGCATCTCAGTCCTGAAAGCTGACAGTCACACCAGCCACGCTTTCTCCTTGGGCTTGTGGCCTCCCCAGGCACTGCCAAGGAGCAGAGCACAGGCCCCTCTTTGCACCCTTGTACTCCTCCAAGGGCTCACCCTTCCTCCCGTGGGGGCTGACCTGCCCCTGACACAGGCAGGGCCTGGGGCAAGCGTCCGAGAGAGACCCACCCACCAGAGTCTAGACAACTGATTTACAGACAAGCTCACACCCAGACAAATGCAGCATGTTCTGTCCTCTTGCTTTGACCCACATACTTTCCCGACAACCTGTGGGGCTGTGCTCACATTTAGAATTCCCAGACTCCTTATGGTTCCCTGCCAGCCTAGCCCTGGTCCCCACCCCTGCCCTTCCAGCCCCCAATCCTGTGTGCACTGCAAGGGGCCTTGTTGCACACTGGGACCCTTCAACCCACACCTCCACGCTCTGCCCACCTCCTCCCTCTGGCTAACAGTGGGCAAACATTTAAAAATGTAATTATAACATTTTGGTAGTAACAGAAAATGCTTGTTATTGCATGAAAAGAAAAAGCAGGTGAGCATATATTTATTCTGTTTGTAGATGTGAAAAAATGATGTTTGTATAGGGAAAAGATTCGAAGCAACATGGAAAACTGAAGTAGTTATTTATGGTGGGGAAAGAGTGAAATGTTTTCCCTTTTTATTTCTATTTTAATATTTATGTGATCTTTTAAAGGAGGAGAAAGAAACATAAAAGTTTAAGAATGTGTCCTCCAAAACTCTGGCTTCCTTTACTAAGCTGCTAAGCATTTATCATCCATTATTTCTTTAAGCTAAGTATATTTTCAGCCAGTATCAACTCTTTAGGTAACAATTTCCATTTATTTATCATCTGCTGTACAAAATAGTACTTTCTTTTATTTGTCCTAAAAAAAAACCTCTGCTGCTTTCAGACTTCAGGGTATTGCCCATTTCTTTTGAATGATTTGGTCAGCAGAATAATGGCCCCCCAAAGGTACCCATGTCCTATTCCTCAGAACCTGTGACTATGTCATGTTACAACCAAGGGGAATTAAGGCTGCAGGTGGAATTAAGGTTGCTAATCAGTCAAACTTAAAATGGGAAGATTGTCCTGGATTGTCTGGGTTGTCTCAATGAAATCAAAAGCAGAAGAGGGATACAGGAGAGGAGGTCAGAGTGATGCCAGGTGAGAAGGAGCCAGCTGCTGTTGCTGGCCTTGAAGGTAAAGGGAGAAGCCATGAGCCATGGCACACAGGTGGCTGGTAGAGACTGGAAGAGGAAAGGAAACATTCTCTTCTGAGCCTCCAGAAGGAACCAGTCCTGCCAACACCTTGATTTTAGCCTGGTGGGACCCATATCAAACTTCTTTGCTGCAGAACCATAAGATAATATATTCGTGTTGTTTTAAGCCACTAGCTTTGGGATAATTTGGCAGCCATAGGAAGCTAATACATGTTCGAAGACTGAATGAAGAAGTCTGGACTATTCCTGATCATAACTTCCATAGTTTTATAGATTCCATCCTGTTCTCTTAACCTTTCCAGGACTTTGCAGACTAAAAATTCCATTTGTTTTACAAGTCTCTTGTAATAGCCCAAAATTGTTTTAATTCTCTTGCATTAGGTCTTCCCTTCCTTATCCCTGGACATACAGTGATGGAAACTATACACAGAACTCAGGATTTAGCTGTATCATGCTTTTGTACAAGCTTATTGTGTTTTCCACTTTGCTCCCAAAATTGGCTTCATTA
>NW_007734173.1:26289-27705 GCF_000696425.1 Galeopterus variegatus | reverse complement strand
CAGTGAGCGGGAACCGGTCTGTATGTGGGATCCAAACCCTCGGCGGGAGTGCCTCCGCGCTTCCCAACCGGCGCACTAGCGCAGTGTGCCACCGGGCCGGCCCGTGCACCTATGATTTTTAACAGACGCCAGCCCTTCGACTTAACATTTTATTGTTTTTTATCAAGACAAAATCAGTTTATATCTATTGAGTTGTCTGGCCCTAATCCAGTTCCTTTTAATGACAAAGGCCCCCCCCCCTTTTCCACCTGCTCATCAATACCCTGCCCCCTCAACAGCAATGGTGACTTTGTAATAATTTCCCTGTGGGACCTGGCAGGAGCTTTTTGTTTTACCTATTTTGAATCTATGTCATTAGGTGTGTAAACATTTATATTTTTATACATTCCTGATAGATTGACCTTTTCACATTGCAAAATGACCCTCTTTATCTTTAGTAATGTGTCATAACTTAAAGTCTACTCTGTCTGATAGACAGTATCAGTATAGATAAGCCAACTTTCTTTTGGTTAGTATTTGGTCTATCTTTTCCAAAAGTTCACTTCAAACTTTTCTGGTGTATTTTGAAAGGAGAATGTGCTTTGTTTTGTTTCACTTATTTAAGTCCAATCTGGCAGTCTTTGTTTTGTAATTGGATCATTTAAACCATATATATTAAATAAAATTTATAATGTAGTTGGGTTTATCTCTATCATCTTTCTATTGGTTTTTCTCTTGCCCTACTTTTAATATCTTTATTTTTGCCTTTTAAAAATTAGTCAAGTATTTTATTTATTCCATTTTGATCCTCTAGTAGCTTGATGATTATAAGTTATTTAACTGTTATTTTAAGCTAAAATAGAGCAGTCTTTATAAAACTTAAAATTAAAAAATGCATATGCACATCCAGGAACACAACAAAATCCAAGTAGGATAAAGACAAGATGATCCACACCCATGCACTTTATAGTCAAAATGTTGAAGGAAAAGAGAAAAAGAAAATTACGAAAGCAACAGGACAAAAATGACTCATCACATACGAGGGAACCCGAATAACTTTAACAACTGATTTCTCATCAGAAAAATGTTAATGCCAGAAGGAACTGGAATGACATATTCAAAGTGCTAAAGAAAAGAAAACTGTCAATTAAAAAAAAAATCCTATATCCAGAAAAAATTATCTTTCTAAAATAAATAAAAGTAAATATATTCCCAGATAAACAAATCCTGGGAGAATTTGTTTCTAGCAGACTTGCCATAAAAACAAAACACTAAAAGATGTTCTTCAGGCTGAAAGTGAGTGAGACCAGCCATTAAATCAAATTCACATTTAAAAAAACAAGAATGCTGATTAAGATCATTATGAAGGTAATTATAAAAGAGAGAAAAATTGCATATTTCTTCTCTTCTCTTGACTGATTTGGAAAACAATCAGAT
>NW_007734173.1:25114-25918 GCF_000696425.1 Galeopterus variegatus | reverse complement strand
AAAAGAGAGAAAAATTGCATATTTCTTCTCTTCTCTTGACTGATTTGGAAAACAATCAGATAAAACAATATGCATATAATATTATTTTGGGTTTCTGATATATAAAAATGTAATGTATGTGGCGATAACACACAAAGGAGGGAGAGTGGGAACAGAGCAGCTTTGCAGTAAAGTAATGACTCCAGAAAGTAATTTGATTCCACTGAAAGAAATGAAGAGAACTAGAAACAGCCAACAAGAAGGCTAATATAACAAACTCTACAAATATGTGCTTGTTGTCCTGTCCTCTCTCAACTCATTTAAAAGACATGAAATTATTTTTTAAAAGTAGTAATAATTATAACAATGAATTGTTAAGTTTGTAACACATATAGACATGATATGTATAACAAAATAGCACAAAACCAGGGTGAGGGGCTGGAACTATATAAGAGACTATATCTCATTGGAATTAAGTTAATATAAATCTGGAGACAATTCTGACAAGTTCAGAAGAGGTACATTGCAAACCCTAGAGCAACCACTAAAAAAATCCAAAACCCCCAAAAAGTAGTTAAATCATTAAAGAAATCAAAATGTTACACTAGAAAATACTTTATGAAAAAGAAAAAAGTAAATGAGGAACCAGTAAACGAGGACAGAGAGAGAGAAGTTTAAAGAGAACAACAACAACAACAAAAAAATGGCAGATGTAAACCCAACTAAAGCCATCCCCCCTTATCTATGGGAGATATGTTCCAAGGTCCCCAGTGGGTGTCTGAAACTGGGGATAGTGCCGAACTCTATTATATACTATGCTTTTTC
>NW_007734173.1:8872-24011 GCF_000696425.1 Galeopterus variegatus | reverse complement strand
TGAGGGTTGCGATCCATTGCCGGACACGGAAAAAGACAAAAGACAAAAAAAAAAAAAAAAGGCAGAGATTGTCAGACTAGATTAAAAATAGGATTCAACTTGTCAAAAGACAAAATTACAACAAATTTACGTAAAGATCTAATAGGCTTCTATTCATAATTCGTGGATCAGGGCAGCTTCCATTTGAAAAACAGAGAGAGAGCTCCCACTTGGCAGTGGCAGAACAGTGAAAACTGGAAGGTGGAAACAAGGAAACAGAATAGAGAAAACAGCTAATTGGTTATTCTCAGGTTACTTCAGGTTACTTCTTCGTAAGTGTTAAAGCAGAGGGGACTTCTTTATTACCCTGACCCAAGTAGACTGGAATCTCCTGTTTACAGGAAAAACTGGCCTGTTTGGGTATCTACCTGTTTCTTTAAAGTTTTCATTTGATTATGTGGCATTTAGCACAAGTGACTCCCTTTTGGTTTGCTCTGGTCTTTTGGGGCCTAGTGCTTGAGCTCAGTCCAGAACAATGGTCTCCCATAACTTTTGTTTAACAAACTGTATACTGTCTATAGGAAGCATACTTTCATTGAAAAAAAATAGGTTGAAAGTAAAAGGATGGGAAAAGACCTACTGTGCAAACAACAGCAACAGCAGGGCTTGAGTGGTTATACTTGTATTAATATCAGGCAAAAGAGGCCTTAAACAGAAATCATTATTTCTTTGAAATAATGTTTTGCAAAACTACAGTGCAATCTCTCAACCAGAATTATGACATTGATAGAACTACTGATCTTGTTCAGGTCTTCCCAGTTTTAGCTGTACTCATCTGTGTGTTTAGTTCTATGCAATCTTATCACACATGCAGGTCTGTGTGTATTCACCGTCACAACAGTCCCATGACTACAAGCATCTCTGTGTGTCTCTCTTATAACCACCCCTGATCCTTAACCTCTGGCAACCAATAATATGGTTTTCTATTCTGTCATTTTCAGTTTTGTCATTTTAAGAATATCCTATGACTGGAATCATACAGTGTGTAACCTTTGGGTAGTGGTGTTTCCTCACTCAGCACAGTTGTCGGGAGACTAGTGCAAGTCATTACGTGTCTTGACACATGGTTTTTGTTAATGCTGAGAAGTGTTCCATGGTGCAGATGCACGACAGTGTGTCTAGCCATCCACCTGTGAAGTGATATCTGGGTTGTTTCTCGTGGTCGGCTATTATGAATAAAGCCATTATGAACGTTTGTGTACAGGTTTTTTTATGAATATAAATTTCCATTTCTCCGGGATAAATGCCCAAGAATACAAGTACTGCGTCATATAGTAATTGCATCTTTAGTTTTATGAGAGACAGCCAAACTATTTTCCAAAGTGTCTGTTCGATTTTCTATTTCCACCAGCCATGTGTACGTGGTCCAGTTTCTCTGCATCCTCTCAGGCATCTAGAGCTGTTACTGTTTTTTAATTGTAGCCATTCTAACAGGTGTGTTGTTGTAACTCATGATTTTCCTTTGCATTTCCTTAGTGACTAATGAAATTCAGCGTCTTTTCATGTGCTTATCTGCAATCTTTACATCTCTTGGGTGAAATTTCTGTTTATGTCTTTTGCCCATTTTCTAATTGAATTGTTTGTTTTTCAAACAATCGAGTTTTGAGAGTTCCTTAAATATTTTGGACACTAGTCTTTTGTCATATATGTGATTTGCAAATAGTTTTCTCACAATCTGTAGCCTGTCTTTTCACCCTTGTCACATGGGCTTTCACAGAGCAGACGCTCTTCATTTTTATGAATTCTGTTGTATCGTTTTTTTCCATTTGCACTTTTGGCATCAAGAGTAGGAAATCTTTGCCAAACCCTAGACTCCAACGGTTTTCTCCCATGTTTTTTCTAACGGTGTTATGTTTTACATTCTACCTTTAAGTCTGTAATCCATTTTGAGTCGATTTTTATATAAGGTGTGAGGTTTAGGTCAAGGTTAATTTTTTTCGTAGTTGTCTAATGACTCCAGCACCATTTGTTGAAAGAAGTATCCTTTTTCAATTGACTTGCTTGTGCACCTTAGTCAAAAATCAGTAAAGCCCATTCACGTGGGCCAATTCTTAGCACCTCTGCTGTATTCCATTGATCTATGTGTCTCTTCTCCATGAGCTCTGCACTGTCGTGATTACTGTAGCTGTATCATAAGCCTTGAAAGTGGGTAGGATGATCCTTTCCACTTTATCCTTCTTACTCAAGATTGCTTTAGCTATTTGAGAGCTTGTGCTTTTCCATACAAATTTTAGAATTGATTCTGTTTCATAGATTCCTGTCTTGCGGTGATATTCTCTATCACATCATATCTTTTCTTGACTCTATCAGTCATAATTATTTTGAAGTTCATGTCCGATAAGTTAAATGCCAGGATCTTCTTTGACCAGGATCTCCTGTTGTCTGTATTTTCACTTGACCCTGACTCTTGGCCTGCCTGTTCATTTTTACTTAATGTTGGGCATCATGTGTGCAGTTGTAGTGTCTCTGGAGAACATTGTCTTCCTCCAGAGAGGGCACAGCCTCACCCTCTGGCAGGTAGATAGGACAGAAGCAGTCCACTTTGATCCAACAGAAGACTGAGGTGATTCAACTTAGGGCAGTCATTTTTGCATGGTTCCATCTGCCCCTGGATTATTCCCATGCCTAAGGCTTGGCACCCTAGAGTTCAGATGAAGAGTTTGGGGTATTTTTTTTAGGTCTCCTCCTTCCTGGCAGATCCTGAATTCTAATATTTTTCTTCTCAGCACCATGAGATTGTCTGTGGTGGACATATTCTAAGAAGGGCTCCAAGATTATACAAGGCATAATCTCCTCCCCTTCAGTATGGGAAGGGCTTGTGTGTATATAATGGGATATCACTCCCTTGATTAGGTTACTAATCAGTTGACTTTGTGTTAAACAGAAGGGAGATCCAGGTGGGTGGGACCTGGTCTCTTGAGCTCTTAAAAAGGACTGGGTCCTTCCTGAATTCAAAGAGATTCCATGCAAGGGACACTCTCTGTTTCTGTCTTGCAAGGGGCCACATGGCAAGGACTTGAGAGCAGTTTCTGGGAGCTGAAAATGACCCTCAGCAAGAAAACCAGGACCTAAGTCCTACAGCTGCAAGGAACGGAATTCTGCCAACCATGAAAATGCCTGCGGAAGAGGAACCTGAGCCCTAGAGGAGAATGCAGCAACACCTTGACTTCAGCCTGGTGACCTTGAGCAGAGAACCCAGCCATACTGTGCCTTGGCTCCTGACCTGCAGAAGTGCTGAGAAAGTGAATGTGTGTTCGTGTCTTTGCACATCATTATGTGTGTGATAATTTGTTATGCAGCATTAAAATTAGATACACTACCTAGAATTCACTTTGCTTTCTGGTGACTTTCTGTATAATTTCTTTGCCTTCTGCCTACACCTCTTAAAAATTCAGCACACTCTGTGTGCCTTCTTGCTAAGATCTGGGTCCTCTAGACCTGGCTGATGTGACCATGTTTTTATCTCGAGTCCTGTGAGATTTCCAGAAACTCTGCTAGCCTGTCCACCTCTTTGCAAGGACCTGGGCTCTGCCTCTCCCTCGAGTTAAGAACCAGCAAATGTCTGGAGGTAAAAGTCGCTGCAGAATGTTGGTTCACCTTAGCTGTTCCCTGTTCTTTGAGATCTTAACCCCTGAATTCCAGACTACCTTAGCAGCTCTCCTGCTCATTAGACAGACTTTGTTTTTATTTTAGCTTTTCTAGTTGTTCTCAGGCAGAGCGTTAGTCTGACACCCCATCAGAACCAGAAACAGAATCTCCCAGATCATTTGAATAAAAATAACAAGCATAATGCAAAGTTAGAGAAGGTGTAGAAATTCTAAGCAGTTGTTTTCATTTTATGATATGACTTCTGTAGACACCAAAGCTAAGTGTTTCTTAACTGGTGTTTGTAGACACAGTAAAAATATTCTAGAAGGCCTCAGAGTTCTATGAAGATTTTTCAAATTTTCGTGTTTTCATTTCCAAAACAATTTTTCAAAATCTATCACAAGTTATAAAAACAAAGCTCCTTTCCTTCAGTGTTAGTTTGTAATAGAGAAGATATTTATAATAGACTTCGAATTTTTCTACCATAATTTCTCAGCCTATTTGTACTCCTAGGGGATGAAGGACCCACTTTAGGGTCCAGAGAAGACTTTTTTTTTTTCTTTTGAGGGAATCCCAACATTATTCAAGCATGACAAAAGCTTTGTATATTTTCCTAAAAGTGGTGTGTACTTGTCTAGTTGGTGAGAGAAGGCTTACCAGGACTTTCAAACTTTTATGCTAAAAATCCTGTAAAGAGAGATAAACCTTAATGAGTTCCCTGAAGGCATCTGCGAAGGTAGGTATACATGACACAACATTATAATCAAATAGTAATGATGCAGGCAATAATATTTTGATGCCCCTTGTTTATTGTTTAAAAACATTTGGATTTTGCCATCTATTCAATATGAGGGTACTTCAAAGAATTCATGGAAAGATTCCTTTCATTTTTTAATTCTATTTTTCCATGAACTTTTTGAAGTACCTTCATATCTCTGTTCTTGTTTTAGTATAAAAATAACCAACTACACCTTTAAAATCTGGGGTAAGGTATGATTTTGTTTGTTTGTTTTTTTAAAAGACTTTATGTTTTGAGCATTTTTAGGTCCACAGCAAAATAGAGCGGAAGGTACATTCCATGCATACCCTGACCTCGTTCATCAATTACCTCCCCCATTATCGACCTGAAGGGAACATTTGTTACATCTGATGAACCTACACTGACATGTCACTATCACCCACAGTCCAGAGTTTACATTAGGTTCACTCTTGGGGTTGTACATTCTACAGGTTTGGACAAATGTATAAAATGACATGTATCCACCATTGCAGTGTCACACAGAGCGTTTTCACCGCCTTAAAAATCTTCTTGCTCTGCCTAGCCATCCCTCTCTTCTCCCAGCACCTGGCAACCACTGATCTTTTTACTGTCTCCATAGTTTTGCCTTTTCCAGAATGTCATATAGTTAGAGTCATACAATACGCAGACTTCTCAGATGGGCTTCTTCCACGCAGTAACATGCACTTAAGCTTCCTCCATGTCTTTTCATGGCTTGATAGCCTGAACAATAAGTATTCCTTTGCCTGGATGTCCCAGAGTTTATTTATCCATTCACCTACTGAATGACATCTTGGTTGCTTCCAAGTTTTGTCAATTATGAATACAGCTGCACTAATCATCCGCGTGCAGGTTTTTGTGTGGACCTAAGTTTTTGGCTCCTTTGAGTAAATGCTGAGGAATGCGATTGCTCAATTACATGGTAAGGGTATATTTAGTTTTATAAGAAACTACCAAAGTGTCTTCCAAACTAGCTATATCATATTGCATTCCCACCAGCAATGCATGAGAGTTCCTGTTCTCCACATCCTTGACAGCATTTGGTGCTGTCAGTGTTTTGGACTCTGGCCTTTCTAACAGGCATGCGGTGGTATCTCATTGTTGTTTTAATTTGCATTTCTCTGATGGCCTGTGAAGTGCACCATCTTTTCATATGCTTATTTGCCATCCGTATATCTTCTTTGGTGAGGTGTTTGTTAAGGTCTTCGGCTTCTTTTTTAATCAGGTTGTTTTCTTATTGTTGAGTTTTAAGAGTTCTTTGTCTATTTTGGATAAGTCTTTTATCAGATATGTCTTTCGCAAATATTTTCTCCCAGTCTGTGGCTTGTCTTCTCAGTCTCTTGACAATGTCTTTTGCAAAGTGGAATTTTTAATTTTAGTGAAGTCCAAAATATCAATTATTTCTTGCATGCATCATGCCTTTGGTGCTATATCTAAAAAGTCCTTGTTGGGCCGGCCCGGTGGCGCGCTGGAGAGTGCACCGCTTGGGAGTGTGGCGGCACTCCCGCCAAGGGTTCGGATCCCATGTGGAGACCGGTTCCCGCTCACTGGCGCAGCACTGAGGGTTGTGATCCCGTTACCGGTCAGTAAAAAAGACAAAAAAGAAAAAAATAAATAAATAAAATAATAAATAAAAAGTCCTTGCCCTCCTCCGATAATCTAGGTTTTTGCCTATACTGTGTTGCAGAAGTTTTGTAGTTTTGCATTTTACATTTAGGTCTGTAATCCATTTTGAGATCATTTTTGTGAAAGGTGTAAGGACTGTGTCTAAATTCATTTTTTGCATGCGGATGTTCAGTTGTTCGAGGACATTTGCTGAAAAGACAATCTTTTCTCCACTATATTGCCTCTTCTCTTTTGTCAAAGATCAGCTGACTGTATTGATGTAGGTCTATTTCTGCACTCTCTGTTCTGTTCCATTGATCTTTTTATCTCTTCTTTCACCAGTCCCACACTCCCTTGATTACTGTAGCTTTACAGTAAGTCTTGAAGTCAGGTGGTGTCAGTCCTTGACTTTATTCTTCATTGTTGTGTTGGGAATTCTGGGTCTTTTGCCTCTCCATATACACTTCAGAATCAGTTTGTTGATATCTATGAAATAAATAGCTGTGATTTTGACTGGGATTGTATTCAATCTATAGATCAGGTTAGGAAGAACTGACATGTTAACAATATTTAGTCTTTCTGTCCATGAACATGGAATATTTCTCCATTTATTTAGCTTCTCTTTGATTTCCTTCAACACAGTTTTGTAGTTTTCCATATATAGACTTTTTACATATTTTGTTAGATTTATACCTAAGCATTTCATTTTTAGGGGTGCTAATGTAAGTGGCATTGTGTTTTAAATTGCAAATTCCACTTGTTCATTGACAGCACATAGGAAAGCAATTGATTTTTGCGTATTAACTTTGAATCCTGTAATTTTGCTATAATCACTTATTAGTTCCAGGATATTTTGTGGAGTCTTTCAGATATTATACATTGATAATCATGTCCTCTGCACAGTTTTATTTCTTCCTCATCAATAGTGTGCCTTCTATTTCCATCAACTGTCATATTGTATTAGCTAAAACTTCCAGTATGATGGTAAAAAAGAATGGTGAGAGGGGACATCCTTGCCTTATTTCTGACCTTAGTGGGAAAACTGCTAGTTTCTCACCGTTAACTATGATGTTAGCTGCAGGTTTTTGTAGATTTTCATTACGAAGTTGAGGAAGATTCCCTCTATTCCAAGTGTACTGAGAGGTTTTATTTTATTTTAAAATCATTAATGGGAGCTGAATTTTGTCAAATGCTTTTTCTGTGTTTATTGATATGATCATTCATTTTTTCTTTTTTATCCTGTTAGTGTGATGGATTACTCTGAGGATATAGGAAGAAAAGTGTTTTTAATACTTTCTCACTCAACAACAGACACAGAAGACTTCTGTGACCAAATACGTGAAGGTTTCACACACACACCAAGCAAGCAATCAATTCCGCAGCTCATGCCAGCTGGGTGTCCTCCAAATCAATTCCAACACTATCTTTCTGGGGACAGCATCAGATGTCACATCAGAACTTCACTTTGAGCCCCTCTTCCCTCCTGGAGGTTGGTGGGTGGGGCTGACCGTCCCACCCTCTAATCCTGCCTTGGCCTTTCAGGTGACCAGTCCCCATCCTGAAACTACCTAGGGGATGCCAGCTATCGGTCAACTCATTAGATTACAAAAAGGCACTTATCATTTCAGAGATTCCAGGAATTTTAGGAGTTGTAAGCCAAGAGACAGGGAGAAAGACTATACATATTTCACATGATCACAATTGCATTAACTGATTTTTGAACATCGAAACAGTCTTGCCTACCTTGGATAAGTCCTACCTGGTTGTGGTGTATAATTCTTCTCATTCCTCTCTTTATATGTAGTTTAATGCTGTTAACTTTCCTCTTGGCACTGTTTTCTCTGCATCCTGTAAGTTTCGGTGTGTTCTACTTTCCTGGTCTCTGGTATCACTCATGTTTGAGGCTGAGCATCTTTTCATACCAGTAAGGGCCATTTGAGTTTCCTTTTCTGTGAATTCTCTTTTTATATGTTTTGCTTGATTTTGAAAACTTGTTTTTTGCTTGAATTCTTCTCATATTTTAGGTATTCTCTCTATATTAAAGATATAATGGTTTTGAGATCTATCCATGCTGTATGTATTAACACTTTGTTTATTTTTATTGCTAAATAGCTTTGGACATGCCAAAACTTGTTTATGTGCCAAATGATAGAGATTGGGGTTGGTTACAATTATGGGATATTATCAACAATGCTGAATATGAATAACTTACATACGTATGTGTGTCTTCACTTTTCTTGGTTATATGCATGAGAATAGAACCGATGAGTTCGTCAATGTGCCTGTGGCTATAGAAGGTGCTGCCAAACTGTCTCCAAAGTGGCTGCAGCATTAAGCATTCTCATTAGCAATGTAACAAGTCTATTATAAATTTCAAAAGAGTTAATACATAAATATTTTATAATTAGAATAGCCATCTATCTTTACAGGTATGTATATAACATACACACACAACTTCACAAGGATATATACATGCTGCACAAACCAAAGCTATTTTGGATCCTGAACATTTTTTCAGGAGGTCCATAGAGTCAGAAGATCGAAAAGCTGAGGAACTGCTTTAGTAGAGGGAAATTTAGAAATGGATTGGGTCTGTTTTCTAGCAGTCACAAGGGGCAACCCTGATTATTTCTGTGCTTCTCTAACTTGAGCAAAGTTCTTTATAAAGGAAACAACTTCTCAAAGACACCCAGAACATGTCTGAGGACACCAGGTTGGAAAACACTGATTTAAGAATATAAAATTCAGGGCTATGGAAATCTCGTTCGTTTGTGCATTCGCACCGCAACAGCAAGGTTTTCTCATTAAAACTTGTTGTGCTAAAACTGTGTTGTGCTGTTATTCCTGTTTTACATTTTTCATCACAAACAAACTGCAAAAATGAAATATTTCCGCGCACTCCACATCCCAAACACCGCCCAGTGTCCTCATCTGAGAATGCGGATTTGGGGAACACTGAGTCACACAGTTCAGTATCCCTGCGGCAAAAGCAAATCAGAGGCTTTTGAGAAACACGCCCTGTGCACACGGGACGCAGGTCGCAGCCTCATCCCGCCGCCTGCAGCTGCCGCTCCACGGAGGCCGCGCTCGTCACCGCTACGCGGACCCCGGGCCGAGATGCGCCCGGACGGGGAGCGGCCGAGAGCGGGGTGGCCGGGGGCCCCTCACCCCTGTGCTCTCGCAAGCGGACAGAACGGCGGCCACCTCCAGCGCGGGTGTGCCCGCGACGGCGACAGTCCTCGGCACAGGCGAGGCCGCCGTGGATGGGGCTGATGTGCAGTCGCGACAGCATCGTGGGCTGTTTCTCACACAGCTTTCTCCTCCCGGAGGGCCCCCGGGGTTCCGAGTGACACGTACCCCGGAGCAGCGGTGCAGAGGCGTGGGCTGGGGGCAGGCGCACTAAACCATCCATCCTTGCTCATTTGTGAGGCAACAGCACCCCCTCTGGTCGGAGAGCAGGATTGCCTCTAGAATTTGCTCGGGTTTCACAGCAGCACCTGGATGGGCTCAAAGGGTAAAAAGGTGTGCAAGCTAGTGCATGGCCCCACCAAGGCCAGGATTCATCCAGGGAGGTCAAAGCAACCTCAGCTTCTCCCTCTCGTATCTGTGGGTCGCTGCATAAACTGCTTCCACCTCTGACACCGAGCTATCACTCCTGAGTGTCTGACAATGGGGAGGATGGGGACAGAAGTGTCTACATCAGAAGGAGCCCTTAATTCCCTCCCCAGATCCATCCCAGGACTCTGGGAGCCAGCACTTAACACCATCTCGTTTCTGTTTGTTCAGCCTTTGCAGTCCTACAGGCTGTGATGGGACCCCAACTCGCAGGGACCCCTCCCCAGAGTCCCTCCCCCACCACCACCATGGAAACTTGGGTGCTGTTTGGTTTGGAAAACTCCAGATGGCCAGGCTCTCCTGGGGTCCGTTTATTTGTGAAGACTCCCGGGGCAGTGGTTGAAGCAAAGAGCAGGGGGCTGGCCCTCACCCCCGGGAGCCAGCGGAGCATTTTCAGTGGTTACAGACAAGGACAGCAGAGAGCAAGTCACGTGGGCTTTGGAGCAATGTGGCCTCCATTCAACTTCCAGCTCTGTGGTCTCGGGCAGGCTGAGTCACCTGGCCGAGAACCCAGAGCCTCGCCCTCTGGGGGGCTGTCATGGGGTTACATGAAGCAATCTATCGATTTTACCTGGCATCAGCAAGCCCACAGTCAGTGTCGGCCATGGCGACACAATCCTTTGCACCATAAGTGGCTGCGTGGTCCTGTTGTGGGGCTTATCCCCACGTGTGCTCCAGATATAATCCCTTCCAGCCTCACGAAATTGCTGCCGGGCCCCTTCTCGTCACCATCCACGGTTGAGAGATGGAGGCACAGAGTGGGGAGGTGGCCCAGCTGGCTGGGGTGTCCCCTGACTCCCTAGCCAAATACTCACCCGGCCCTCCACGGCCCAGCAGAACCCCAGGAGCTTCCAGGCCCCACACCTCCTAATCCTCGTGGCCCCTTTTCTCAGTCTCCATGGAAGCCCGGAGCAGAGAGTCAGAGAGATGCGCACCAAGAGCCTTTCCCACCGCCCCGGGCTTCCTCCCTGGCCTCGGCTGTGGTGCCACACATGGCCGAACACTGTCAGGAGCCAAGTGACAGCTTCACTCCTGCCTCCTCTCTGAGCTCTCTGTGACGGCTGTCAGAGAACTGCCTGCTTCAATTAGTTCTTCACTGACTACTATTAAGTGGCACACTAGGTAATTATCTCAGGGTAGATCCCAAATGGAGTCTATTTAAAGCAGTTACCTGCATTTTGTGAATGAAAACAATGATTCCGTCTCTACTATGGCACACAGAACCCAATAAACGTGTGTCACGGCAGAATTGATGACCGCCCAATACTCAGTGACACTTCGTTGCCCACCTCGTCCAGCTCTGTCTGGTAACTCGTGAGCGCTCACCACAACCCTGAGGGAGGTATTCATTTTGTCTCCATCTCAAAGTTTGGAAACTGAGGTTCAGAGAGGGTGGATCATTTGCCAGTGTGTCACAGAGCTGGGAAATGCCACGGCTGAGACTTGAACTCAGGCAGTTGGCTCCGGAGTCCCAGTCCTTAACTTCTGTACTTCATGATCATAACTGCTCTGTTTATTAAGTGGCTCAAAATATTACTAACTGTGCTGGATGGTTTGTATGCATTATCTTTTCTAATCATCACTACACGGGGGAGGTAGTATCATGCCCATTTTACAGATACAGAAACTGAGGCACAGGGAGGTCTATCCAACAAGGAATGGCAGGGCTGGTATTCAGACTAAGGCTTGGCTGACTCTTATCACATATTGTCAGCTAGGAGGTGACATTGTGGGCAGGTTTACATCTGTCCAGAAGTAGAAAGCACGCGGCACCATCATAGTCCATGTTCACGATGCACCTACTCATATCCAGGGACTTCCCCTGGGTCATTCAACACTCACATCAACTCTTTGGGGTGGTTCAGTAACTGTCTCCATTTCACAGATGAGGAAACCGAGGGTCAGAGGAGTTTAAAGACTTTGCCAACGCCCCACCTCTGGTGAGTAGAGAGTCAGGACTAATGCCAGGTTGCTAAGACCAGAACGTAGGTCTTAGTCATCACTCTTTATTAGTTACCAGGATTAATATGACCACACACGTCCTGGCCTCTGTTTCAGAGTCTGCTTTGGTCAGAGAATGTGTACTGAACGGTTCTGCCTTCAGGACGGGATGCAGGATGCTGAGCAGACCTTCCTTCTGCACGGGTCTCTGCTCTGAGAGAGGAGGCACGCGGGTCGCACGGCAGCCGGGGCTGGGGCTCCTGGGAGGTGACCGGCTCAGGGAGCTGGCTGTTGGAACATCCGAGAAGTCTGTCCGTGTTGCCTTGTGCTAGCCTGCTGGTCCTGCCCTGCTTTCTGGATCCCCAGCTGCGTCATCGGCATCTTGCTATCCCCGCCTGCAACTCCAGTCCCAAAGGACCAAGGCTTTTTTGCCTGTGGAGAAGCCTCACTGTCTCCTCATCTGCTCAGTGTCCAGCCCCCTTCTGCTGGTGGCAGCAGCTCGTGTTCCCTTGGGAAGGAGCCTCGCTCAGACTCTCAGTACATGTGGCTCAGATGGGGTTTCCTCTTCTCCCTGCCTGGCCTGAGGGGAGCATGTGACTCGGCCCAGCCAGTCACAGTAATTTGGTGAGCGATGAGCATGTGACCCACATCAGGCCAATGAGATCAGGTCTGGGAATTTTGGTGAGATTGCTAGGAAAGTTATCTTTTTCTCCTGCTGGGGTTGCAGACTGGAACTGCTTTTCTGCAAGGCCTGAGAAGGAATCTGCGGTCATCAGCCTGGGAGATGTCCCCCATGACTCTTGCCTCCTGGAATTCGTGCCCTTACGTGGTCCCCTCCCATCTCAGATGAGGCTGACCTGTGCTACTAATAGAAAACAGGAGAAGTGATGGGGTGTGACCTCTTTCTCATTAAAGAGCTTCAGCCTCCCCCTCGATCTCTTGGATCTCTCCCTCATTCTGGGGAAAGCCTGCAGCCATATCGTGAAGTCACTCAAGCAGCTGTATGGAGAGACCCACACGGAAAAGAACTGAGACCTCCGGCCAACAGCCACGGGAGTGTGCTGTCTTGGAAACCGATTCTTCAGCCCCAGCTGACATCTTGACCACAGTCTCACGGGACACCTCAAACCACTACATCCCTTTTGAATTCTGGCCCACACAATCTGTGAGATACATGTCTGTTGTTTTAGGCAGCTAATTTTGTGGTCATTTGTTACACAGAAATAGGTAGTGAGTACAGAGGCCAATGCATAGGAATGCAGTGCTGAGTGACTGAGAATGTCAGATTCCTTGTGACATTTTGACCACCTAGATTCAGCCATGCTTGAAGCCAGAAATCTTTGGATTTCTCAGTGACGTGAGCCAACCGATTCTCTTTTTGCTCAACCTAGTGTGGACTGGATTTTCTTGCAACTGAAGAGCCCTTACCCATACAGGGATTTTAATGAACATGTATGCACCAGATCCCAGGAAAGCCACCAGATCCCAGGAACCACAGGAGAGGCTTTGGAAGTGGAAGCAGCAGGCGACAGAGGCCCTTTGCACTAACGTTCACCATGGATATGCCTCAGCCCCCGCTGCGGGACAGTTCTCCCTCACGACCTTGCTCATATTCACACTTTCTCCCTGGTACTCCTCCTCTCTGCCTCATGCCTCCTGCTTTCCTGTCATTCCAGCTCCTTCCTCCCTTCCTCATACCACGACCTCCCATACACTCTGGCTTCTCCTTGGGTTCAGCCAGTGGGGAGCCCCAGCAGGAGTTCAGCAGATAGAAGAGACTGAGGTTGGGCGTTTATTTCTCTGGTGCCTTTACATCAGCATCCAAGTGTTGGTGGCATCCCTGTGTGATCCCGCAGGTGGGTCACTGTTGCTGTCCTCGGATTCTGGGAAGCACTCCTCCCCTTTGACCCATCTGGCGCAGGGTGGACACGTGCTCCCACTGGATCTGGGCACCGTATCCTCTCAGCCCGCACCTTTTACAGCTCTGTAAACTGTCCCTGTTCCCAGTTCCCCTCTAGTTTCATGGTCTGTCTTCTGCCCATGCCCTGACTAATACAGTGGTAGACTGTGACTGTCATGCCTGTTTTGAAGGGGAGGAAGCTAAGGCACAGAGAGGTGAAGCAACTGGTCCAGGGTCACACCGCGAGAAAGTGGTGGAGCCCAGATTTGAACCCAGACTGTGTAAGTCCGGAGATCATGTTCTCTCGCTTTATTCTGAAGGCAGGGGATGGACAAGGATTTAATCTGTTTTGGAACGAGGGCTCAGGCTGAGGTGTGGATGCTGGGCTGGAGGGGAAGACTGTGGCATCTGGGACTAGGACCCTCTGACCGTTGTCTGGGTCTTAGATGACATGGGGTGGGTGGAGGGAGAGAAATGGACACCACAGTGATAGGATGAGGGACTCTGTGGATGGCGTCACCTCCCTGAGGTGGGAACAGATGTCGAGGAGCAGGTGCGTCTCAAGGCTCTGAAGGCGGGGTTTTGAGATTATCAGAACATCTTGGAGTCTGCTATGGCCTCAGCTCCTACAAAACAGGATGCAGACCTCCTGGGCTGGTGAACTTTCTTCCTCCACCTTTGAAAGCCGGCAGCATCCTGAGACTCCCGTCCCGGCTGTGGGCTGCATCTTCTTTGAAAGCGGACCCTCGGCCAGCCCTCCACCCCCACACGCATCTGAAGCCCTCCTTTGCCTTAATGCTGAAATGCACTGATGGGAAGCTTGATGCAAGCCCCTGCTGCAGGCTTAACAGTCTCAGCGAACTAGCCATGCCTCGTGTGTGTTGAACATAGTCCTTGCTGTGACTGCAGGGTCTGCGCATCAATTTCTTAGTCACAGAGCCTACTTCACCTCTCAGTGCAGGTGAGTTTAGGCAGGATGCTCATTAAGAGAAACAACGGGGTGTGAACACAAGTGCAGTGGACAGGAGCCCGGGGAGGACGGATCTGTGCTGCCTGCGCTCAGTGAACATTCAAGGTCACCCCGAGTCTCCCAGTTCTCCAGGCCTGGGTCTCATGCCCAGGAAAGAGCAGATCGTGTCCGCTCCCACACGCTGAGCCAGGCACTGCCCGAAACCTTCCTCTGGCCATCTCCCTCCCTTCCCTCAGCAACCAGGGAGGAGCCATGGGAGGTCGAACTGCTCCAGCCAGACAGCGTCAGCATGTTCCCTGGGTACATACTATGTGCAGGTTCCACGCTAGGATCTTGGGCTACAGCTGGAACAGGGAATAGTGTCGTTGCCTGCAGGCACTGGCATGCTGGGGGCGGGGGGAGCTGAAACCAAAACCAACGAAGAAGAAAACGTCTGCAGAGCGTTAACACTTTGAAAACAATAATAAGTTGGTGTGATACTCAGAATCACTGGGAGGGAGGAAGACTCCCTTGAAAGGTCTGAGACCCCAATACTGAGGGCGAGCCTTGCAAGGACCCGGCAAGAGCCTCTCACACAGAGGGCAGAGCAGTGCGAAGGCCTGAGGTGGGAACAAGCTGAGTGTGAACAGGAGGAGGGTAGGCGGGGCTGGCTCGGGGCCAGGGCGAGGAGCTGGGGTTTATTCTGAGAGAGCTACGATGCCCT
>NW_007734173.1:0-8862 GCF_000696425.1 Galeopterus variegatus | reverse complement strand
AACATTCACAGGTTGCAGGAATTAGGACATGCCTTTGGGGCGGCCACCCTGTGACCCGCTACCACGTGCATGTGGATGCAGATACAGAGGTACGTGTCGATGTATAGTACACTGTTATATTGTTGTAATTGATAATAATTGAAAGCTTGTCATTCATGATCCTGATAAAGGTAGCCAGAAAGGCTGTCTTCACACATCCCATTCTCTTATGAAAAGGGATGCCAAAGGGAGATTTGTCTGAGCATCTTGCTGTGGGGCAAAGATGCCCCAGGGAGGCATGGTGGTGTCCCCAGCGCGTGTTCCCCGTTGACCCTGCAGGCCAGGCCTGGAGATGGCCTTCTCCCATGTGTCACCTCCCATTTGCCTCCAAGTGACCGGCTGAGACAGGCCCTGTGGGTATTTTGCAGTTGGAGAAACTGAGGGGGTGAGAAACAGTCATTGATTTAGTAATGTTTACTGAGTACCTACTATGTGTCTGGCTCTATGGATACGGCAGTGAACGAGAAAGGCAAGCCCCTGTCCTTGAAGTAACTTGTTCAAGGTCACACGGCTACCAGGGGTCTGAGCCAGGATTTGGGTTAGGTCAGCCTGACCTCAGAGCCCTTCTCCTGTCTCCTGGGGCAGCCTGGCCATGATCAAAGACCCCTCAAAGCCCAGGGGACTTCCTCAGAGGGAATCCTGAGGCGGGGAGTTGGCACACCTGACTGGGATTCAGGGTCATAGAATGAGCCACGGGACACTGGGCTTATGAGAATTTGGCCACTCCCAGCCAAACACCCAGCACCGGCGGAGACACCTGCTCCTCCCTGCATCTGACGAGGTGGCCCTCGGGCTGGCCAGCAGTGGCTGTCTTGCCTCTTCATTGCCCCAGGTTGGCCCTCCCATCCCACGGAGCATGGTCTTCCCTCCCATGACTGTTCCAGTGTCACTTCATCTTGGGGGTCTCTCCTAACCCATCAGCCTGTGGCTGTCCAGCACTCCTGTGCCAGCCTCACAGATCCATGTCTCCCCAGACTGTCCCCTGGGATGTGCCTGCGTGCTCTCACTTACCAGACTGGGAACTCCTTTAGGGCCAGCCTTGGTTGTGACTGAGTACCAGACACCTGGCCACAGGCTCAGCCAACAGCAAAGCTTCAGCTAGTGCGTGTTGAATGTGCATGACCCCGGGCACCATCTCCTGCCATGCTCCAGCCACCTGTGGCTTCTCCACAAAGGCCATTCTCCCTCCAGCCACGCCATACACAGGACCTCTCTGCTCCTTCTGTTCCTTCTGAGCAGGCACCTCCTTGTGCCACTCCTCAGTTAGAGTCTGCTTCTCCACGCACCGGTCAGTGTCATGAGGTGCAATGTTGGACTCATTTGTGTCTGTATCCACTGGGCCCAGCACAAAGTAGGTGTCCAGTAACTATTTGTTACTTGGTTGAATGAAGGAAGGAATGAAAGAAAAGATGAGAGTCTGGTGTCTCAGTGGACCTCTGAAGGAAGACCAGGTTACTCTACAGGGCATCAGTGCTCAACCCATGTTGGAATCCCAACGACCACCTCCTCCTGCTGTACGCAATCCACCTTCTCCAAATCTGGAAGAATCTGGGGCCCCCGAGCCCTGGTGTGACTCTGTCTCAGCTCAGGTGGTCCCTCTCCTCCTGTCTTCTGTCTTACTCCCCTGGATTTTATACTCTGGGACTCACTCCACACTGGGCTCCCACCTTCATCTCTTTCCTTCTGCCCCACCTGACGCTCCTGAGGGCTCTCAAGGTCCTGCTTGCTCAGCCAGTGAGCCCCACCCAACCCTCTTCTCTGCCACCAAAGGTATGCTGGGATCCAGTGTCTGCAACTTTCCCATCTCACACAGCCCCCACCCACCTGTGGTCTGGCAGGAGATGAGACTTGTGTGTCCCCAAATCCCCAAGGGCACATGGAGGGGACCTCAAGGCCTCCCTCTGCTGTGGCCAGTGGTGCTGGGGCCAGAGTCTCACCAGAAAACCTGATTCCAGAGGCTGAAGCTGGAGTCCCAAGAGGTGTGCTGTGTTTTTGCTTTTTATTTTCATTTGATTCATAAATATGCCAGTATACAGCACTAAAAAATGAGACGTCTTAAAAACTGAGGTAGTCATAGACATTACTGTCAGCACAATTAAAACACCAATGTTCATCCTCTAGTATCATCTGATATCCACTGTTTAAACTTCAAATTGATATACATGTGTACACTCATGTGTGCATGCGCCTTGTTTGAAAGAGCATCCATATGCAGTTTAAACACTGCAGTCAATTCATCGAGGTGACTCAAAGTTCATCGAAAATGTCTAAATTCATGAGTTTACCATTAGAGCATGTGAGGGAACCAACTTCCGATTCTGAAAAGTGGTACATGAAGAGAAGAAAGGTGTGTTTGTCCTGCATTCCCTGTCCAGGCCCCTCGACTCTGACGTGGTCTGTCCTCGGGTGGCTGGGTGGGTGGATTTTGGAGGACGCCAGGCCTCCACTTCAGGCAGGCTCAAAGCCCAAGCATTCCTACAGGCAGATCAAGCTATCTTTATGTGGCTTCATCAGGCCGCTGTGCACCCCCGACCTCTGTCCCCTAGGTCAGGACAGCCACAGAACCTGCAGGCTCCAGGGGACACAGAAACACAGGTTTCTTGTTCAAGAGTGTTAAGACTTTCAAGATGGTGACAGCCAAGCATAAACCGAAGCGGGGGCCCCAGGCCACCCCGCTGCAGGCCTTCTCACTCAGGCAGCGAGTGATGGTGACCCCAAAGGAAGGAGGGGACAGAGCCCACCTCACGTTCTGTCAGCTCCCCATCCAGCTCTTCTGGGTAAGAGGCTGCCCCAGGCCTATGTTTCAGCTCCAGGTGGGGAGGGAGGGAAGCCATCTCCAGAGAATTCAGGGAGAAGCGAGCAACACAGCTGGATACCAGACAGCCCAGAGAGACCAGAAAGAACATTCAGGATGCCAGCATTAGCACTGTAAACTGTCCTCTACCACTGAAGGGCCTCAGCCACCGCACGTGTCCCTGGCCTGTGCCAACAGGTTGTCACTCTTGGTCCCAGCTTTGGGGCCCATGCGGCTAGGGAGGCAGAGGCAGGGACGCATTGGTGTCGGCCAGCACCTCACCAGGCCCCTTGCACCAGCTGGAGTCAGGAGAGCCAGGACGTATTGCGACATCATCACCAGATGAGGTGGTGACTATTGGCCCCCCAAGGCCCAGGGACTGGGGCAGGCCCAGCACAGCAGATGTGATGTGAGGGCGAGGCCGTCGAGGCAGGTGGAGGTTCTGGAGCTCAGCGGCTTCCCAGCCTTGCAGAGGATGCAGCTCTCCTTGCCCGGGGAAAGCTCAGAAGGAAGAGGGATAGTCTTGCCAGGGGCAGGTGCACCTGCTTCCAGTTAATGACACAGCCTGGCTCTATTGTTTCTGGTTTTGTTAACTAAAAAAAAATCTTTTTTCCCATAAATAAAGTTAATAGCTTTGCAAGTAACCATATGTTGACATTGGTTAACCCCTTTGAAATGGTTTATGTAACCCAAGTTTCAGGACCAAGTCTTCAAAGTGCCTGAAGTTGACTCTGACCCCAAGGGGTGTGTGTGTGTGTAAAGGGGGGTCCCCCCCAAAACCGAGGTGCATTGTCAAAGTGAAACATAGGCTCGGTGGGCATTGATCATAGCTGTCTACCAGGCCACGAGCTCTCCAACTGGTGCACCTTGGAATCGGGAAGGTTTGGAAAAATTCAAATGGCGGAGACACCCTGACGTTATCATGGTCCCTATGTGGCTAGAAATTTGGATTTTAAAAACCTCCTCAGTGAGGCTAATGAGCAGCCAAGTTGGAGAAGCACTGCAGCCCCCGACCTCTGAGGGAGGCTGGAGGACAAGCGCTCACAGGCTCTGCTGCTGTGCTAATACCTGTGATAGCAATTATCACTCAATTATTTTCGGTGAGAGAATTGGGGCTCAGAGAAGGCAACTGGTACAGCCAACAGGACTGAGCATCCTGGTTTCTGGGATTCCAAACCCCATGCCCAGATGGAATCTATTTTAACTAAGCCAAATTAGAATTTGTATGATTTCTGTTGTAGCCCATAATCAGCAATCACTTTATGCTTTTGTTTTACAAACAGTAGGCAGTTGACAGGACTTAAAGAATCAGGAGGTGAATTAAAAGCTTTCTCCCCAAAGTGTTCCCGAATTCCAGATTCTGGGGCCATTAAGCGGAGTCTGGGTGCTGTGAAGTACAGCGAAAGCAGGCCCTGGGGGGCCGGGGGCAGAGGGCAGGGCCCTCCCCTGGGCACCGTGGAAGTCATCAGCCTGGTGAGAGCGGCAGAGAGGCAGGCGTGATGGGCATTCATTTCTCAGGGGTCACAGGTGAGGGCTCCTGGACCAGGAAAGGACCCCGGGGAAGATGAATGTCAAAAGGTGCCAGAGGCCGCCTCCGAGCTCCCGCAGAAGGAGCAGCTTTGCAGTCCTGCAGGGAGAAGGGTACGGCAAAGGCAGCTCCAGGAGGCGGAGGCGGGAGGCGTTGGCACCTCCAGCGCCAGCTTCCATCTACCCGTCTCTTTCTACATCTTGCCCTCGATGCTTGTCACCTTGCAGCAGTGGCCGAGAAGCATCTGAGTGCCCCCGAAGGCTTGCTAAGTCACAGATGGCTGGCCCCATGCTGAATTTCTGATGTAGTAGATCTGGGGTCGGGGAGAACTTGCATTTCTCATGAGGTCCTGGTGTTGCAACCCTAGAGAAGCACCATCTTCACTGATGTTCTCAACAGTCCTATGAGGGATGGAGGGAGAAACCGAAGCTCAGAGAGAGGAGGCAACCCACCCAAGGCCACACAGCTGGAAGTTGACAGGCAGGATTCAAACCCAAGCCCGGCCACAGCCAATCCCTCTTCTCACTTTAAGGTTTCCCCTTGTGACAGGGTTGTGAGTTAGGGCAGCCTCTCAGGAGAGAGGGGCTTGAACTTGACTGCATATTGGATCCCCTGGGGAGCTTCTAAAGTTTCTGATGCTGTGGCTGCCCCCAGACCACTCAAATCTGAGTACTTGGAGTGACACTCACCAGGGCGGCAGAGGTCCCTAAGCTCCTAGTGATTTCCCCATGCAGGGGCCACATTTGAGACCCTGGGCTTCAAAGGAGTCCAGAACAGTCTTAGCATTGGAGCAGGCAGCCACCCACTGCCCTGCAGGTGGTGGTTCCCATGAGATCAGCTGTGCCCTGAAGGGGCCCTGGGTGACCCAGGAAAGGGTGACTCTCCCCACTGGCAGCAGTGGGGGAAAGGTCTTAACTAGGGTTGTCAGATAAAATACAGAATGCCCAGGTAAATTTGAATTTCAAGTGAACAGTGAATAATTTCTTTCTCTAAGTATGCCTCACATATTACGTGGGACAAATTTAAAAAGTTGTTTGCTGTTTATCTGAAATTCAAACTCAGCTGGGCATCCTGTATTCCTATGTGGCAATCCTACACAGAACCCCATTCATTAGAGGGACCCTAGACCAAGTGGGTGACTCTGAAGAGCGGGGATCCCCATCCCTGATCCTCTACCTGGCACTTACTACACAGCTGGGGTCAGAGCTGAGGAATAACTGGATGAGAGAATGGATGCATGTTGATCAGTTCATTTGATCCAGGGTTCCGGGCAACGGTGCTGCAGGGAGGCCCATTCTCTTGGTGAAATGTCCGGGCCTCTACTCATCAGACCTGGGAGGACGTGCGCAATGGCTGTTGGTGGCCGTAGGGTCAGCACCATGTCCCTGCCTTGGACAGGGCCTGCCCGAACCATCATCACCATCATTACGTGCAGGGTCAGCCCTCACCCTGTCGCAAGAAGGTTATGCTTCTGCTTTGGGTTCTTCATTATTGTTTCCTTCTCTCTCTGCTTTTTGTATTATGACATAACGTTGTGCATTAATCCTTTTCTGTCACTTATAACAAAACACCTGAAACTGGGTAATTTGTAAAGAAACAACATTTATTGCTTCCAGTCTCAGAGGCTGGGCAGTCCAAAGTCTAGGGAACATGTTTGGTGAGAGCCTTGTTGGTGGGTCGTGACTTTTCCCAGCAATACAGGGCGGACGGCTGAGCAGAGAGAGAACTTCTCATGCAGTCTCCTCTTAAACCCCTCAGAACCACACCCACGACCACCATTAAATCATCAATGGATTAATCCATTTACTTGGTCATGGTCCTTACACTCTAATCACCTCTTCAAGGCACCACCTCTCAATGACCATAATAGGATTTTCCACCCTCTTAACACTGTCACAGGGAGATTAAGTTTCTCATACACGGACTTTGGGGGACACAATTCAATCCCCAGTACCTTGTATTCATTCTCTATTGCTGCCATAACAAACGGCCACAAATTTAGCAGCTTAAAACAACACGACCTTATTATCTTGCAGTTTATAGGGAGGAGTCCAGTGAGCTCAGGGTCCTCAGCTTGGGGGTCTCACAGGCTGTAAGTTAAAGGGACAAATGGTCAGACCCCCTCAGATGTTCAGAATCTTGCCAAGCATGACCTAGCCTGTTTAATGTAAATATGTTAATTGCACATGTGCACCCAGGTATTCCTTGGTTATTGTCTGATGTAACTGCACCTGTGCACGCAGGTATTCCTTGTTGTCTGACCCACACCCAGGTGTCCCTGGGTTATCTGACTTAAGTATAAAGGACAAACGTCTCCAATCCATAGTGCCCCCCGATGCTCCTTCCCCCCCAGGAGGCCACCAGGGGAGTACTGCTGGATCTGCTGGAGACCTCTGTTAGCTGCTGCTGAGGAGGCTGGGGGTTGAGCTCACATCCAAATAAAGCATGTCAACCTTGTCAATGGCTCCCAGGATCTTTCTAATTACCTAGCTAATGACTTGCATATGAGGGTCTGTGACCCAGTCTGCATGGGCATATGAGAGGTTTTTCACCCACCCTGCACAGAATGGGTTTGAAGGATCTGTGACCCAGTCTGCACACAATGGGTTTGCAGGTTCTGTACCCAGCCCGACAAGGGGTCTGTGACCTAGTCTGCACAAAGGGTTTGAAGGGTCTGTGAGCCCTAGCCTAACACAGGCTAAAATCCAAGTATTGCCAGGGCTGACTTCCTTCCTGGAGACTCTGGGGAAGAATCCACGTTCGGGCTCACTCCGTGGCTGGCTGAATTCAGTTCCTTGCATTTGTAGGACTGAGGTCCCTGTTCCTTGCTGCTGTGAGCCAGGGGCTGGTCTTTGCTCCTAGAGGTGGCCATGTTCCTTCTCATGTTTCCACGTGGCCCCTCCAGCCATTGTGGGTCGAATTTCTCTGACTTCCTTTTTCTGCCTGCCCCTCACTGCCTCCAACTGGGGTAAGTTCTTTGCTTTTAATGGCTTGTGGGATTAGATTGGGCTCACCCAGAAAATCCAGAACAATTCCCCTACTTTAACATCCATAATTCTAACAGTATTTGCAAAGTCCCTTGTGCCATGAAAGGTAACATTCGTGGGTTCTGGGACGAGGGTGTGGCCGTTCTGTAAACCTACACACAGCAAAGTGCAGCTGTCTTCAGCGTGCCACTCAGCGAATCTCTCCCTGTGGACACACCTGTGTAGCCACCTCCAGAACAGGACGTAGTTGTGGTGGAGGGGGCAGGGAAAGCCCACCAGCACTGGCTGCCCCAGTGCTATGGTTTGAATATGTCCCCCAAATTTCTTGTGTTGGAAACTTAATCCAGTGATTCATATGTTGGTGGCATTTGGAGGGGGGGCCTTTCGGAGGTAATTAGGATTAGATAAGGTCATCAGGGTGGGGCCCCCATGATGGGACTGGTGGCTTTATAAGAAGAGGAAGAGAGATCTGAGCTAGCATGCTCTTTCCCTCTCACCCTGTGATGTCTTCTGCCGCGTTATGATGCAGCGAGAAGGCCCTCACCAGATGCCGCCAACTTGATATTGGATTCCCAGCCTCCAGAACTGTAAGAAATAGATGTCTTTTCTTTAGAAGTTATCCAGTCTGTGGTGTTCTGTCATAGTAACAGAAAATGACTGAGACACCCTGGGAGTGAGTGGACTCTTCCTTTGATTTTATTTGGTGGCTCTACCAGTAGATGGGTTCCTGGCTGAGAGAGGACACACCCCAGGACATTTGCAGGCCCCAGAGCCCTTCTGAATACCTATGGGAGATGCCCAAGGGATGGGTGTTTGGGACTTTAAGTTACCCTGACCTGGAGACGTGGGGTGGGAGGATGGATGCTATGATGGTCTCCTTCCACTTGCTTTTAGGCATAGCCAATTAATCACAGCACTTATTCCTGCGCAACAGATTTGGCTTTATGGTCTTTCTGAAGAGACTTTAGGAGTGGGCCTGTAAAATTATCCTTTGCCTCCCAGACAGATTACTCTTCAGTCAACAGGAGCTTATTAAGCAACTTTCTTTGTACCAGGCATTTTTCCTGGCAGTGGAATACAGAATGAGATCCCTTTCTTCCACCCAGACTCCCAGGATGGTGGTTCTTGACCCTACCTGCAGATCAAAATCACCGAGAAGCTTTTAAAAACTCCCCAAGAAATTCTCATTTCATTGATCTGGGGAGTTGAAGCTTGTTAAAATTCTCAATTGATGCTAATGCGTAGCTGGAGTTGAAACAACTATACCACAGGACACCTGATTAATTATACCTGCAACCTACAAGCAAAGTTCCAGTCGGAGGAGAAGATTTTCAAAGATGCACAGGGCGTGACTTGGGACACCATGTTGGAAAACTGGAAGTCATCAGTTCTTGAAGTATTTATCTCAATTGTGATTTAACGTCGATACAGAGTTTTTTTTTTTTTTTAATTTTTATTTTGTCAATATACAATGTAGTTGATTATTATGTCCCATCACCGAAACCTCCCTCCCT
>NW_007734172.1:92436-97793 GCF_000696425.1 Galeopterus variegatus | reverse complement strand
TGATTTTTATTTCACTGAATAACTTCTTCAGTTCTGTAAGTTCTGCTACATTTTTTTTTAGAGAACAGGTATTTCTATGTCCACGTAATAGATAAGCAAATGATTCAGAAAGATTAAAAGCCGCACAATTGGTGTTAGAGATGGGACTCTGGTTTTGCTTTCATTCCCTAAAGAGACAAAGAACGTAGGAATATAAATATCAATATATTCAAATATATTTATTTATATTATTAAATATATTATTTTGTGAATATACTTATTATTCATTATTAAATTATATATAATTAAATACAAATATAAATCACAAAGGATTCAGGCCATAGGGAGCTCTCACATGATAATAGGAAGGAGAGGATGGACACACGACAACAAAATATGAGAGATGCAGAAAAAAGTTTTTGAGTGAGATGTTGAAGAAAGAGTTTCACTCCCAGGTCTTCCGACTAGCAATCCAAGGAATTTTCACCACACCATACTCAGTAGAATTCAACAAGCTTTTTACTTTTTTTCATTTTTCTTTTAGCTTCTTCTAAGAAGGAAGTCCTCCTTAGGCTGAGTCTTAAAGGCTAAGGAGAAGTGAGACAGGGAAGCTGGGAGGCGGAAAGAAAACCCAAGGCAAAGACAACAGCCTATGCCACTGTGACAAAGAGACAGGAATCAGTTGGTGCAGAGGAACCTTCTAAGAAGGAAGTCCTCCTTAGGCTGAGTCTTAAAGGCTAAGGAGAAGTGAGACAGGGAAGCTGGGAGGCGGAAAGAAAACCCATGGCAAAGACAACAGCCTATGCCACTGTGACAAAGAGACAGGAATCAGTTGGTGCAGAGGAACTTCAAGTGGCCTCGTATTGCTGGAGCACTGGGTACAGCAAGCGCCAAGGACAAAGCACAAAAGGGAAGCATGACAAAAACTACTGCCTGCCAAAGACTCAGTCCTGCCCTCCACAGAGGCCTCTGAAAGCCAGGCTATGGAGCTCGGGCTTTCTTCTATAAGTCTGTGGTCATTAAACCTATTCTGCTCATATACCCTCTAAGTAACTGAAACAGTATGTGCCTAATGTCTGCAGCTTACTTTGAATTGCATGGAAAAAACAAGACGGATTGATGGATGCACAGATGGATGGCTAAGTAAGTAGATATGTGATAAGGCAAATATACCAAACGTTTACAGAATCCGAGTGGTGCCTATGTGGGCATTCACTGTATAATCCTTTGACCTTCTCTGTATGTTTAAAATTTTTTTCATCCTAAAAATGATGAGGGAGAAAAAAAAAGCTATGTACTGTACCCTTCAATATACATAAGATTTTTCATTATAGGCTTACTTTTTCTTGACAAAAGGACAAAGAAAATTTTAAACACTCTATAAAATGAAATAAGATGACAATTGACTGTTTATGAAACAAAAACTGTATTTTATGGTTTGATAAACAGATTTTAACTACCTTGTTGATAAAGCACACTGAATCGGAGGGAAATCATGCAAAAGATTTATCCCTAGTTTTTATACAACTATCTTGAAAATGTGATAGTCCCCCAAAACATTCCAGTTAAATCCAAAAGACTCAGAATCATTAAACCTTTTACTGCTCCATCTGTCCTGAGTTCAGATCATTCCTAATACCAGCCAGATCCAAACTTCACCCTTAACAGAGAGATGTATAAGACAGAAAAAACAGGGAGCCTGAAGGGACCCAAGTGTAGTGATTAACCATTGAAAAAGCTTCTCCAAAAATCAGTATTTCAATTCATCCCTTCATTTGGTATTCTGAGGTTTTTAAGCCCTAGGGCAATGCATGAAGTAAGATTTAGGATGAGCAAAAGGCCTGCCTTTCTTTTGTATGGGGGAGAAGAATCTCGTGACTGTTGGCTCACTGAATATCTATTGAAGATCCGGGAGCTGATTTCTCAAAATCTGTCCATGCACACGTACCCCTTGCAAAGTCTTTGTGTAGCTCAGTTTGGAGACTGTTCCCTAAATGAGAAGTCATCGCCCATACGATGTGCTGAAGAAGACTAGGAGGAGTTTTTGACAATTTCCCCAGCATAAGTAAGGAAGACAGATCTCCAGGGTCAATAGTGGAGGACACAGGGATACCAATGAAGAAGCTATTGCAGCCGTTCAGATCTGAAACAGGGGAGAAATTTTTGACTAGGAAATGGGAAAAGAATTTGAGAAACACTTTGAAGAGACAATGCTGAGCAGGATTGATGACTAACCAGATACAGGAAGATAAGGAAAGAGAAAATGAAGAGTGACCATTTGATCCATTATGGCAAGGAATAAATATACTCTGTAGAACTTTAATGTGTATGCAGCCTTCTAAGGATAACACATGTTAACAATGTTTAAAAAATTTCTGCAACCTTCAATTTTAACTTTTTTCAAATATATTAAGATGTGACTGTTCAGCCTAGAGACTGTCCCTTAGTGCTGTGGCTTCAAGCAGTTCCATCACAAGGGACCACACATGCACAAGTTCACTATGTCATGGGGGTGCCTGTTTGATCCTAAGCTACAGTCAGGGCAATTGAAAGAATGCCCAATAAAGATTAGGAGAAACAGGATCTATGCCCAGCTCTACTTCTACCTTTCTATTTGATTTAGGACAAATCACTTAATCTCTCTGACCTTCACTTTTCTCATCTGGAAAGAAAAGGATGTCAACAAGATGAGCTGCAAAGTCTGTCACCTCCCTAACCTTACGATAAGGCTTAAAAATCAATTAACTCTAAAAACAAACACACACACACACTTTTTTAATTCAAAAAAAAATGTTTTAGTTCAGTTGACTCTGGATAGACCAATTTCTTCAGAGTAGTGAGAGAGTTAAGAAGTTGAGTGAAGAATCTGACAGATCATGAAGATGATTTAGCTGCAGGAAGTGTCAATATGTGTAAATTGCTATAGGCTTGGGGCTTTCTGCCACCCCCAGTCAGCACCTGCAGGAAGAAGGTGCTAATGATACTATGGGGACAAAACTGCAGATTATTATTAAGCAGCAGGCAATGAGAAACCCAAATTTACACTAATGTAATCTGAAGTGGTGCCAATATCAGCCCTGATGAAGGTCCTTGGGGGTAGGTGACAGCATTCCGAAAAGTTGAAAATGATGGCTAATGATAAAGCATAAAGTCAAATTAATATATGCATGTCTCATTTTTTCTTTAAATAAAAAAACCAGAAAACACTGGATCAGCAAGTGCTTCTTCCTAACTAAGTAAAAGTGTGAATTATTTCCAATAGTCTATAAACAGATGAGCCTATCTTGTTTTCAAGCAAGCAAAAGAAAAAGCATTCGTTCCTGTCTTGCATTCTGAACCTGGGCTCACATTCAGACCTTAGTGGAGTTAACTAATGAAAAGCAAGAGGAAGGTTGGGTTACTAAATGGAAGAGAAACAGAGGCACAAAGCCAGGAAACTTAGGGTAGGATCCCAGGTAGCTAAACAACAGTCCGAGTAGGACTGGGCCCTCTAGGTAAAGAATACATGAATTCAGGGTAAAAGGGCCAGAAAAATGGATCAACTGACTCCATTGGGAGTAGGCAGAGCACTCTCACTTTTTCATGATCTGTGATCTCACTTTAGCACAGTTCTGTGTCCTACAGCCTACACACTTCTACCAATCTTTGCTGCATTTCTAAGTGCCCATCATACTTATTATTCCTATGAATAGCAATTAATTTTAGTAACTCAAAACTTGATTTTCTAATTGTTCTCATTCTTAACAAAACAATTTTCTAACTGCTTTCATCATTGTAGCCAAGAGACATCTCCTACCCTTTATTTTAATCCCCTGCAAACCAAAGGGCAGTTTGCGGCACTTGCAGACACTCTAACATCTGATTCGTTAATTGCTTGGTTGAGGGCATCCTATACAAGGGGACTTCAAAGTGTTCATGGAAAGATTCATATCATCTTTAATTCCATTTTTTCACAAATAGTCTCAGCATCTGTTTCCCAGGATTCAGAAGTGGCAGGCTTGCCCCTCCCCTCCTTCACCCGGACCCAAATGTGGGTATGGCAGTCCCAGAAACAAAAGTAGCTATCCTCAGCATCGGCCTGCCCTGCTACAATGGCAGGTACCACACTAGGGTGGCCCTCACCTCCCAGAATCTCCTGACCCCAGTCAGGATGCACCAGAGAAAGGGTCTCAGAGATTCCTCCTGGCAAGAGCCATGGGAGACCAAGCAAGATTCCAGAGTTTGTGTATGTGTTGGGGGTGAAGGGCGGGGGGGGTGTTGAATAGATTTCATGGAGGAAAAAGAAGAAAAAGATGGTAACTGAGAATGAGGAGACAAGGACATGTTCCCACTGTGTATGAGTCCTGCAGGGTGGGGTGACAGCCTGCAGGGCCACTGTAAAAGTGCCTCATGAATCAAGGCACCATGGGAAGAGGAGAGGTCACAGTTTGAACACTACAAAGATGGATACATAGAAACAATCACAACACAGACATCAGAAATTTAAGCACAGTCACCAGAAAACCCACAAGCTAGGACATGTCTAATCCTAGTCGTCTCGAGGGAAGTCACTCCCTTAAATGCACTAGAGTATAATAGAGTCGGGGTAGGAGAAGCAAATGTCCAAGAAATGCATACCAGTCACTGAGTTCATCTGAAAAATATGTGTTTTTCACTGGCTAAATATACAAACACAATCTGGCCTCAGCAATGCCTCCAAAGTGTGTGTGGGAAAAGAATACAGCCCATTTATCATAATAGATACTCTCCTTTATGTGATACATAGCAAGTAAAGCAGGATACTTATATAATTCATTATAACTTAGTAGCCAACACATACATGAAGCCAACTTCAACAGCATGTGAGTTACTATGTGCCAGACACAGCAGCATTATAAGTCATTTACAAATATTAACTCTTTTAACTCTCACATCAACCCTCCTACCATCCTCATTCTACAAATGAGGAATCCAAGACACGGGCAAATTAAATATCTTTCCGAAGGTCAGCTAAGGTGGAGCTGAGACTTGAGCCCAAAGTGTCTGGCTTCAAGCTCCCTGGTCTTACTTAGCTGTTTTGCCTCACCCCTCTGTTGCTCAGATTTTTAAGGAAGGTTTTTTAGCCAAGTCACATACAAATGACATCAACAGCAGAAGTTTCTTTTCTGTCCTTTACCCCCATCCCCCCAATCCCGTCTATCCAGAGCTTAGTTCCCCAGATCTTCCCAGCTTGGAAGTCCTTAGTCAACTCTATGATCCTACTCTCAGAAGGCAAGATCTGAAGTATATTGTAGATGAATGATCTATAACATTCTACCTGCTCTCTCTCTCTCTCTCTCTCTCTCTCTCTCTCTCTCTCTCTCTCTCTCCACACTCTCTCCCCTCCCTCACCACCAAAA
>NW_007734172.1:82670-91436 GCF_000696425.1 Galeopterus variegatus | reverse complement strand
TCTCTCTCTCTCTCTCTCTCTCTCTCTCTCTCTCTCTCTCTCTCTCTCAAAACTGTCACTACTGACTGACCATGAAATAACACGTTGCTCCTTCCTCCTCCTTGGCCACCAGCAGGCATAGATTGCCTTTCCCACCCCCACCCACCCAGGGATGTATCCTGTGAGCAGCACCTGCTCCCCAGGGACCTGCTGCCTGTACTGCCGCAACCTCCCAGCATCTCAGAAAAGCAAGGATCATCTTCCTGGCTGACACCGTGAAACCCAGCATCTGATCATTGATCTGCTGACTATGGAAATCTAAACGTTTTCCAAATCTCTCTCAATTTCAAGTGCTTTTCCACAAGTTGGGGAGGGGAGAGAGGGGGCACCTACAGAGTTTATATCCAAATTTGGGCTTAATTTTCATAAATTGGTACTATGAAAATACCATTTTCCCCAATTGTTGGTGATGAGGAATCATCCCAGACTCCTGAAGTGTGGGGAGGACATGTCTCATTGCTCCTTCTCTGGCCCTTCCCATGCTCACACCTCCACGGCCCCGTGCCAGCCCCTGTCCTGTTCCTGCTGTCCCTCCCTCCTTCCCTTTCTCTGGGCTGGACGAGGCCAGTGCTAACTGTGTCGTCCTCTGTTGCTCTCCCGTGCCTTGGCACGTACTGCCTCACTTCAGGTGTGTGTGAACAGACACTGAAGCTGTGTTATTTACTCTCTTAAATATGAAATAGACTCTACTGGATTGGGGGTAAAAATATGCTTTTGAAGAAGTCAGTGGAGGCCCATATTTACAGGACATTTATTGCTGCCACTTTATGGGGAAAATTAGTCTTTTATGCTTTCAGTAATGATTCCCCAGGCCCTCTTTTCACACCGGCATGCTCATAAATCCCTTGTTTTTACAGCAAGGCACAAATGTTTTAAAGCATGCTCTTCCTCCCGCACCAGGAAAACTGGTAGAGGATGGAGAGGCATCCCAAGAAGGAGACAACTTACTGGCCAGGGCCACACAATGCCAGCAGGCGTCTGGGCCCTCACTGGACACTTCTTTCAGGGGTGGGGGGAGTGCTGTGTAACTGAGGGAGCCCTCTGGAAGAGCACACATTCCTTAGCAACACAGCTGGCTCTTTAAAGAAGACAAAGCCCAGACACTGGGCAGGAAAAGCCTGCTCAGGCTCTTTTGGGGCTTTGCTGGGGTTGAGTGCTGCTAGCCAGATGCTGTTTGAAAAAGGTCTCCTCATGCAGGGCATATGGCTTTATCACAACCCATCTCTAAGTGAGCCAGAAATAACTGCTTCAAAGCCTGGAGAAAGCGCTCAGATAAACCCAGTTTTGTACCCTGTAGCACGTTGGTCATACTTTGCAGCACTAGAGGACTTCCTGGTACCATGCCCAGTGGCCGGGCTCCCTTTCCACCTAGCTTAACATACAGTCTGAGCTGCCTCTCCCATTCACCCCGACTCAGTCATTTTATACTCCCCAAAACATGACACAAAGATACCAGCAAGAAAAAATAATATCAAGATTGCTTGATGCCTGTAAGCAAGTCACTTCCTATTTACTTAAAAGGGGGAGGGGGCAGTGTTGAGTGGGAGGCTCTTGATTTCTTACTTATGGGCAGTCATGTGCTTTCAGGTCCATATGATTAATACTAATGCTACAAATATGAGAGGAGGTGTCACCTAAGAACCAACCCTTCTTACAGAAGAATGCATATTCGAATCCCATGACAATCTTGCTCAGCTGTAGATTTGGATTCAGTGGGTCTGGGGTGAGAGAAGAGATTCTTCACTTCTGACAAGCTCCTGGTAGCAGCCCACACTCCTACTTTGAGTAACGTGGTCTTGGGTAGAGAGCTCTTGCTTTGGAGTTGGACAGATTCAAGTTTGGATTTGGCTACTTATTATCCTCAGGATATTAGGTAAATTCTTTAAGTTCTGTGCCTTTGTTTCTTCACATGAAAAGTAAAGCAGATAGTAATAATACTCATCCATCCTTCTTCCCATAGTTGATATGGGTTTCAGATGAAAATACACGTGAAGGAGCCCCAGAAGCTCTAAAGTGGCTTATACAAATGTTAGTTATTACTATTGACTCCTTTCAGCCAGACTCACTGTTTTATGTACCAAGTCACTCCCAGATTTTGCTCAGCAATGGAAAGAAATGCCTTTTGCAACATAGTCATATTACAGAGACAGAACAGATGAGGAAGAAATTCCAAGGGGCTGTTTCTTCCATTGCCCCCTCAAAGGCCCGTGATAAAGCAGAGACAAATCACCTGTCCTGTTTTAGAGCATTCTGGGGGAGGGAGATTTTACCACATTCCTTGGTAGGCTGTTTAATCTCACAGAGAAGGAAGAATTTCTTGGTTGAATCATTATTGGATCTACATGATCACTACGGCCTGTTGATTCAATAAAATTAATTTTGATGCTGAACCCAGTCAATCCCCAGATTCATGAGAAAAATAAGCGATTATTATTATTTGTAAGCTGTAGATTTGGGCAGTTTGTTACGTAGCAATGGATAACCAGTATGCGTAATATGTGAGGCCTATCTGTGTCCTCTTGAAATTAAAAAGGCTTAGAAATACTAAGAAAAATCTTAATCACTTAACATATCCTTCTCTAGAAATTTCTTCAAGTGGAGAAATATCTGTCCACAACTGGAGATGAGAAAACAAATGAAAATGTCCCTGGGAACGTAGCTCTGAATTAGAAAGAACACCGGATGGGGGAAGTCAGAAGAACTGCTTCCTTGCCCCAGCTCTGCCATTAATCAGCTGAGTGAACTTGGGCTAAGTGATTTTCCTCTTTGGGCCTGGACTTCCTCATCCACAAAATGATGGTACGGATTAGATCCCTTTGCACTCTAACATTATACCATCTAAACTCATACTAAAGTGTAAATGACTGACATCAGATCCTTCTCTTGAAATCAGATTTTGACCAGAGGAAGAATTGGGAAAGTGGGAGCTGAAAGCAGAGGCCGAGGAAGCTGACAGTCCACTTCTTCCTCCTGACAGTTTGGCTATCCTCTTGGCCTCCTTGGACACTTGTTGCTTGGCTTCTTGTCATGGGGCAGGGAGTATATAAAGGAAAGGGACCCTTGTGCCTGGCTGAAGCAGCAATGGGAAGGAAAAGGGACATCCCCACCACCACTGCTTATTTCTCAGTCAAGACAATACCCAAGTGAGAAGTCCCTTGTGCCCAGAAAAGAACACTTACACTTTTTGGATCTCAGTGTCTTCATCTTTAAAATAAGGTGATAAATTCTAGACTAGCTTATGGCAAAGAATTGTGCTGAAGACCTAGTGAAGCAGTAGATATAAAAATTCTCTGAAAACTCTAAGGACAGTGCAATAATAAGACTGGCTAGGATTTATTAAACCCCTGCTATGTTCCATATAGTACACTAAGAAATTGAAATAAAATTGCTTATTTAAAGATCCCAGCAACATTGTGAGGCAGAAATCACTACAGGTAAGAAAGCTGAAGGCCAGAGTGCTAAAGTATCCTGCCCAGAACCCCAGCTAAAAAATTGGAATTCAAGGGCCAGCCCGGTGGTGCACTGCTACAGTGCGCTGCTTGGGAGTGCGGCGGCGCTCCCGCCGAGGGTTCGGATCCCACATACAGACCAGTTCCCGCTCACTGGCTGAGCGAGGTGTGGGTGCAGCACCGAGGGTTGCGATCCCGTTGCCGGACACGAAAAAAGACAAAAAGAAAAAAAAAAAAAAATTGGAATTCAAGCCCACGTTTGTCTGACTACCTAATACTTTTTTCAGGAATGACCACTTCAATCCTGCAACAACAACAACAAAAAAAAAGGAGGGTGGGGTCTTCCTTTCTACTGCCTGGTGCTTGTTCTCAGGGAAGGCTGGTTTGTGCAGAGTTTAGGGGCTGAGCTACACAGTGATTCTCAATCCTGCATGCACATCTGGGGAGCTTTAAAAAATACTGATACCTGAGTTTCTCCCTAAAGGTTCTAATTTAGTTGGTTTAGCATGCAACCTGGGCATCAGGCTTTTTAAAAGCTCCCAGGTGATTCTAACATGCAGCCAGGATGGTAAGCCACTGCCCAAGACTGGCAGAGCCCTGCAAAGACAGACTACCAGCATGCTCAGATCTCGGCTCTAAATGCCTGCTTCGCATGCAGGAAGCAAGGGGGCAGGGTGAGGTGAGGGAAGGGAGAAATGGCTGAGAACTGATGGAATCCAATATCCATTGCTGTATTCTGAATGGCAACTTTCCCAGCAGATTCATTACCAGTCATGTCCCAGCCATAAAACATAGAGCTCTCGTTTCCTCAGAGGCCTTATATACTCTGAGTGCTTTTCAGCATTATTAACCTCCATGATCAAAATAGATAGGGAGGCTGAAAGCCAGGGAAAACCTCTTTACATCTTCTGAATTGCAAAGCCACACAGTGAGAAAGAAGCCAGCCTGTGTGTGAGCATTCTTACTTGTGTCAGGCAAACCCAGAGCCTGGACAAATTCACTTTGTGTGAATAATAGGTTCAGGAGGGCCATGGATTTTGAGAAATAAATGTGTCATAATTAGACTCATTGTCATTAGCATAACAGCAGGCCTTGTTGAACAGTGCTCCATATAGATGAGGCTATCTCAGCTTCTTTTAGTCATATTTCTATGCTAAGGCTTATGTAGAAGAAACATTCATCTTTTAGGTCTGCCCAGCATCTAAATTCCCCTTCATTTGGGTGAATCACAGAATTGGTGAGAGACAGAGTTCACTCCCTGTTGGGGAAGTCTGAGAAAGATGGTCCCTTGCCCCCCTCCCAGGAAAAGAGAGTGGCCACATAGCCAATCAGATGTTCCCTCCCACCCAGACCCCAGATCTTTGAGGGAAGGGTGTTTCGTGGTGGCTCTGGCGGAGGAGAGGATCCAGAAGCAGGGCAGCAAATGTCCAAGGGAGACAGACTCCAGCAGCAGGATGAGAGTCACCAAGCATAGTGCCAGCAGCAGTGGAGTCCCCAGATGGCAACAGAAAGCATCCCCGGCAGGACGCTACCCAGTGACCTTCTAGGAAATTCCTCTTCCCCTTATATCGACCAGAATAGGCTTTGGTTTTTCCAACCAAAAACTCTAGCAGTCCAGGGTAACATAAGAGGATCTAATTGCTGCTCCCTCAACTACTGGTTATCCACTAACTAGCCACTCAGTCTTTCACCCACAGATGTTTATAAAATGGCAATGTCTAAATACACACTCTTCTCCAGATCCTAATTCTTTACCTGTAAAATCCAACTATGTAGGAGCAGATCTACTTCTGTTTTTTTTCCCACCATTGTGAGAATTTGGGATGTAGTACACATGAATGATAAGTCACTTCAAATGATGATTTAAGTAGTAAGAGTTAATTTCTTAAGTATGAAGAATGGAGATAAATATAGTATACAGCCTCATGCAGAGGTCAGAATAAGGGCTGAGTAGCATAACGCAAGACGTTCAAGTACCAAAATTTAGTATTTAATTTTTGACTTTAGATAATCGTCAACCCTGTACTTGTCACATCTGGTCTTTGGATGCAGTACTCAAGTGCATCTCATCTGAAATTATGTCTACGCTTGTTGTCTGACATCTTGTCTGCAGGTGAGGAAGTAAAGTGTTTTGATCTGGAAGATGTTTTCTTGGTATCTGAATTGAGGGTGGGATAGGAAAAGAAATCCAACCTCATTCTTCAGCCTTCTGCTCGAAGTGTGTCAAACTGCATTTTAGATTAGGAGTCACTAGAAAATGTTCTTATAGATCAACCAGGATGCTAACGTAAATGTCACCAAAGGAGTCTCATAGAAAGGATGTACTATCACCTAAAGCAGTCATTTTCAAGCTAAAACCATCTACTTCATGTCCACAGCCCCTGATGATCTCTCACTCCCGGAGTACTTACTGTCTCTTCTCCTTATCCACATGTAATAAATGGTCACTTATTTGAGAGGAAGTATGGGACAGCAGAAAAAATGTGTGATTTTGAATCAAATAGGTTTGGATACTGCTTCTACTGCTATGAGTTCTATGACCTTGAGAAAATTCCTTAACCTCTCCAAGTCTTAGTTTCTTCTGTAAAATGTGTATATAAAATCACATAAAATGCCTAGCACAGTGCTCAGCACATGGTTAGTGGACATGGCTGACCCCATCCAGACAGGTAATTGAGGAGGCTTGAGGAATACCAACATGCATTCATTGATACAAGACACCCCTATTGTCTGTTCATCATGTGCAGGGTTGTATATACGCAAAGATAAAGAAAGCCCAGAACCTGACCTGTGGGAGCTTTAGATGATTAAACCATTGGCTAGAGTTTATAACGAATGGCAGTAGACAGGAGCAAGAACTTGAGGGCAGCCACTTATTTCGTATGTATGTAGGACCAGCCTTGTTGTAGAAATATTGCTATTGAAAATGACATTTCAGTGTCTGCAAATACGCGCAGGGTTTGAAAAACCTGCGATATTTTGAAATCCATAGCATTTAACCTAAGCTAAGGCAAAATAACCACTCACCAAATTCACCTATCTACCCTAAAACCCACACGTCCAGGAAATCATCAATTCAACTTACTCCCTTTTTGAAAGGCTTGGTATCTACCAACCACATAGGGGCCTTCAAACTCTTATTCTAATCATCTCATCCTACAAACAAAATTGTTCTCAATGATGTTTCATTTCATATAAAAGCTGTGTCTCTGACAAATGATATAAAAATCAAATTAATGCTAAGAGAGACTGTTTTTAAAGGAAGATTGGTAATACTAACAATGAAGATGATTAACATTCTGATCGCCATATGCCCGTCATTAAGCAAACTGCTTTTTGTTGATTCACTCCTTTATGACCTTCTATAGAGCAAAGAAACCATTAATGATGTAAACAATTGTTACTTAAGTTTCTCTGTAACTTTGAGGGTTTTTAAATTTTATTTTGGACTTTCCTAAAGCTACACTGTCATTGGCTCTGGCGCAGGTAGATTGACAGCATGCAAGCCTTTGTGTATTTACAGCAGATACACTTTTACATTCCACTCTTCAACTCGCAAGAGCCAGGCCAATTCCTAGGAAGCATAAATTTAAGGCATGACATGAAATAATACCCACATGAATGGATTATCTCATATTCAATCACATTTGTTTCAGTATTTATTTAATTAAAAACACAACTATATTTATAATGGCAGCTTGTGCCTTCCAAGATCCATAGCCTTATTTCCTTCTGGAAGCACTCATTGAAGAGGAACTTTAAGTACTTTTATTCATAGCCAAATATATCCTATTTTCATTAGAGGTGCCTGAGCACACAGACATTCACCATAGCTTTATTGATAATTGCATCTGATTAACCACAAACTCCAATAGAAGGAGGATTGAATGCTTTTTATTAATTAACATAGTCAAGTCAAGGAAAACAGCCTACATGAGGGATAGCGTGTGTAAAAATAATTGACTCATTAATCTTAACCATATGAACATGTTCACATTAGCAAGGTCAGTCGCTGGAAAGGATTCCAACCGGAATAGCACATTCACGCAAGTATGATTTTGTAGTTATTTCATCTGGACTAGTGTGGAATTCCTTAGGACAGTGAAGGTTTTTGGAAGGACATAGTCACAGGAAAGGCTAAAGTTTTATAATGGTAATCTTTGCTTTACTTTTTCAGGCTACCAGGGTATTTGGAGGAAAAGCCAAACTCCAATTTTTATTCCAGCACATAGGGAGCATTTACACTCTAAAAGCAATCCCATGCTTCCTCATGCTGAGATATTGTAGATATGACCATCAAGTGCACCTCTGCAGCAGCAGAAGTATGCGGGCCAGGGACTGTGAGCCAGACAGACATGGCATCCTGGGGACTATAACCGGTGGCGAAGGGGATCCGGATAGGGGAGCACTTATTCCTGGAAAGCAGTCATTTAAAATAATAACCAAAGGAAGTACTCCTTCACACAGCAGGTGGTATACATGTGGAACTTGTTACTCGCCGAGAGTTGAACAAGCCAAGAAGTGTAAATAGGTTCAAGAAGGGTTTGAAAAAATTGCAGATGCCCAATCTCTTACCAGTTACCAAAGGGAAGTTCAGGAACTTGGATGCATTCCCAACTTTTGATGTTAACAGAGGCAGCTGCCACCCTCCTTTATAAAACATCTCTGGCTCTGAACAGTTAGAATGAAATATTTGGTGGGATGAACCATTAGATTGACCCACTATGCCATATCTTTAGTTCTAGTATTCTTAAAGGTAGACTTCAAAGGAGCCCAGGGACAAAGGTATCAGAGAATCTGGGCTCTTGTGCTGGTGTGGCTTCCTAAATGCTGTGTGGTTGCACAAAAGTCTCTAAACCTCCATGAATGTATCTGTGAAATGAGATTGATTATATCTCTCCTCCCCATATCATGGCGTTATTGTGAGAATTAAGTGACATGAAGCTTTCTAAACTATTAAATGCTGTGCACATGTGAGTGTAGCCTTTTTTAATAATCCAAATAATTCTGGATGCCTCATGGGCAAATCCCAGGAATGCCACGTCCCAAAAAAAAATTCAGTTCTGAAAAATCTTAGATAATTATGACACAACTAATGTCTAAAGGAGTCTCTTTTCTTCTCTCCACATCTCCAGACTGGTCATTACAGCTGCTCCAAATCTGCACTCTGTCCCCACAAAGCTCCAGGCTGCCTTTCCCTGTCCCTCTACAAACTCCCTTCTCAGCTTTATTTGGGAAACTGGTTTTGCTTCTCTTCATATTATCCATATCCCCCCCC